>NC_021163.2:61198656-61339412 GCF_000331145.2 Cicer arietinum
ATTTAACTAATAGAGTAGGGAGGATTTGGACAGTGCCAATCCCTTGAGACTGTGTTTGGGAACCATTGGCTGAGACTATCCTAGGTAAATAACCAGATGTTGTGAGAGAGGAGAAAAGAGTCTTATTACCAGTAATGTGATCAGATGCACCAGAATCGAGAATCCATGGGCTATGAGAAGGTGAGATGCAAACAGGTGAATTACCACTTTGTGCGGCGGAAACAGCGGAACTCGAGTTCTGACAATACTCTCTCCATCGAAGAAAATCTTTATAAGTAGCCATAATCAATAAGTAGTTACCTAAAAACCAGCAGCGAAACAGTGGCGGAATATGGTTTTTTTTTTTTTTTTCCCGATGATCAGTACCGCGTGATGAACAGTGTCGCGCGATGAACAGTGAACAGTGGAGAAAAAAATGAACGAAAAAGCGACAAAGAAGGGTAAACCGGAATTGAGACACGGTTTACCGGAAAAAAAATCTCACCGAAGGACAGTGGGTCCCGGGGTAATCACGGTATAGGGTTGTCTCTTAATAGGCTCTAGATACCATGTTGAATAAGAGAAAATGAGAGAGACATATGGTGAAACCGTGTGTCTGAACTACACAACGGAGTCTGTTTTATATAGGCTCAAGGCAATAAATACAAAAATAAATATGGGAGATATTATCCCTATTTACATGATATGTAATAAATATAAATATATTTTCAACATTTGTATTCCTAATAAAATGAATGTTTTACTATTCCTTGAATGCTTTTTCACTTTTTATTTCTTTAACAGGTGTCTTAAAGGCCCTTCATTAAGAAAACCCTACTTTATATTCAAAAATATCCTCATATTTCAAAACTTATCCGTCTTCCTAGGCCAAAACATTGGCATTTCAAACCAGAACAGATCAACACAACTGTATAAGTTAAAAGCAATATGTTTATCCACTGCAGATCCTGAACTTTCTTAGTTAACATGTATGACATCTTGTCTTTAAACTCTGTTAAAGAAACAAGCATGCATTGAATATCATTAAAAGAAAAAGGATAATTTTAAGAGATAATTGAACCTCAGAAGATGAAGATTCAGAAACCCAACTTCCTTTGTCAGCATCTGGAGTTGCCAAATTACCTTCTTCATTTAGAACAGGCAAACCGTGTCCTGTAATACACGGCAATGGAGTCAGGTTATGACAAAAACCAGAACCAACCCTCAACTTAGACTTTCAATGATTAGGGTGTCACCTCATTAGTCCACAAAAAAAAAAATTGTACCAACTCAGTCCCTCAAAGATTAAAGTATCCCCATATCTACCGTACAAATAAATTTCAAGAATTAATTCCTCAAAGATACACCATTGTCTCACCAAATTCTTTGCTGAAAAGCATTAAAGTGGTAACACAAAATGATGAATCTGATGACAGACGTGTATCTTTGCGACAACACCCTAATCTTTGGAGGACTGGATAGAGGGTTTATTCTAAAAACTAATTGATAAAAGAGGAAAATGTCCGAAGCACATTAGTGGAAACATAAACTAAAAAAAGAAAAGTTGAAAAATATCTAAATAAAAAATAAGTTGAGAAAAATATATAACCTGCTGAAGTATTGTGGGTTGCAAAGGATGCCTGGTGAACTGAACTAGCAATTGATGTAAAATGCCTTCGACGCAGCGCTTCGGCAGCTATTACACAAAGTTGAATCAGCAGAAATACTCCCAGTATTTGATATCTGCACAGAAGCCAAATTACAGAGAACAGGTGCTTTAAATTTAAAACCAAGAGAAGCACAAAGACTCATATGTAACGATTGAGAAACTTAATTTGTAGATTTGAGAAAGGAAATCTCTGACAATGAATAGCTCATTTATGAGTCTTATTAAAGAAAATCAAAGTGAGTGAACAATAACACAAAATGTCATTTGCAATAAGAGTTTTTCCAAAGCAATTTAATGGGGTCACCTGACCCAAGATTTAGTACAAGAAAGCGAGAACTTATTAGAAATTAAAATTAAATGAAAAGAAAACACTATTATGAATAACACAATGATGGTACTATGGAGTTAAATACAACTACTACTACTATGTTTTCCTGGTAAGTGGGGTTGACTTCAAGAACCAAATGACGCCATAATATTCTTTCATGAGTCTTTTTAAAGACATGCCATTTAACCCAAATCCTTCTTAATATCCAAGGAAAGCTTACACGATGAGATTTTGCCATTTGATGTCCAACAGTCAGAATTTAAAATCCACATTGAGAGGCAAAAACCACATGCAATTGGAAGAGTAGTGCCTAACACTACAAGTTGTGCCCAGTGCTCAACAAAGTAATCCAACGCTGTTTGTCGCACACTAAGCCAGGGATTAGAACTCAGCATTGGGCCTCAGGGCTGGTAGTTTCATGTTGGATGCTGAAGGTAACTTTGAGATGATATGCATACGAAGTCTAATAATTTTTGGACAACCTTCGGAGGGAAGTTCAAGGAGACCTAAGCATTTTTGTGGATCAATGAAATTCATGATTTTTGGAGCAACCTTAGGGGATCCAATGCATTACTACTGACTTTTCTTTATAGTCTTATTTATTTTTAGCATGAGTAGCTAAACTCATAAGGTTAGGTTGGGCTAGGATGACCCTTAGCTGAAATCCAATGTAGTTGGTTTCCTTCCTCTTAATGCGTTGTTCGATTTGTCATAATCGAGTAATTGTGTCTGTGTTTGGTGTTTTCCTTAAAGGCATCTTGAAATGAAGTTGATTTCCTTCCCCTTAATGCATTGTTTGATTCATCACAATCGAATATTGTGTCTCTGTGTTAAGTGTTTTCCTTAAAGGCATCGTGAAATTGATTTCAAACATGAACTCCTGATTGGAAAATTGACTACGAAGTTAGATCTGATGCAAATTACCATGTTATTGATGATCGTACATATAGGACATGGAAATCATGCATTCCTTTGAATTCTTATAGTTAATGATTGTCTTAATAAAGATCACCTAAGGGATTATAGTTCTTAATTAGATTCAAAGGGATTGTTGTCAAGGTAGTTAAAATTATCTAACTTTGCGTGCTTGAATGTGAATTATGTGAATTGAACTTGGATTAAGACTTGAATCAATTACTTGGGAAGGAAACTAAGGGTAATCCAAATCTATCTGCTTTAATCCACTAAGTTTTACTTTAGATATTGCTTTTGGGTCCTATTACTGCAAAGTCTAGTTGTTAGCCATTATCTAGTTCAGTCAACATGCCATTCTCGAGGTCAAATTGAAATTATTTTGCAGTTGTTGATAATTGAACCCAATTCTGATTGCGAAGGAAGATTCACTCTCATTGTATTCCTTGTTGCAGTCAATGTACTTGCCTAGTGGTTTTCTAAACCAGCTAACATCACTTATCCAATGTAACATTTCAATCTTTCAACCATTTAACTTACTTTTTTGTTAGCTTTTTTCTATCTAGCATTCAATTCCATACAACATTGAAAGTCTTATACTCATCCAAGCAATAAAATTCTTCCTCAAGTTTGACCAGTAATTTTCTATCACAAAATACATGGGGAAGAATTCCTCCGTTTCAACCATTTTGCTTGAATCCTATGACTCACATTTCCAACTATTTTCCCATCATTTTGTATAAAGGTTCCAAAATACATTAACCATGGGATCTGTGGTTTGGTATGTTCTTCCTTTTTTACCTCAGATAGAATTGATGTGCCCTTTGCTCGACTTATACTTCACATGCTTTCTTTCACTTCTAACTAAACAAAAGCCACGTGATTCTACTTAAATGAATAGGAAAATTCCCTAATTTGTTTGCCCTCACTTTATTTAAAGACTTTAAAGCTTCAAAACACAATACCTGGGTCTTTGATTTGATGCTTTTCCAATGAACACATAACGAATGCCTGCAGCACGTTTGGATATATGATAATAGAGGCCTACAAAAAGACATAATGCCAAGATTTAGAAAACTTGTGTTTTCATATCTAACACCTACAATGTAACTGTCAAGCAAAAGATCACCTTCAAAGTAAAACAACATGAGGTTAGCACGAAGAAGCAACTGCAATAACTCTCGAACAAAAGGCAGCATCTGGTGGGGAGCACAGAAACTAGATTCATCAAAAAAAAAGTTTCTTTCAACTAAAGTTAAATGTAGTTGAAAGATTGAAGTATTTGACTTATCCCATTTGATCAAGTATATGATTAACATGAAGTGTTTACAAAGGAGAGAATGTAGTAACTTGATCAGTGTTGAATGAGTAACATCAGCAAGAGTAATATACCGTAGGCCATCTCTGAACCATATGCAACCAAAATCCACCGAGTTTCTCCTTCAACCTTGTCAGTCTTGAAGCAGACCGCCCTGAGGCAGACAAAGGAGAAAGTTCGCTTGTGGCTGAAACCCGAAAACTACTCCTCCCCTGGGAAATTTCACCGTAACTCTCGGCATACTCAGAGTCAGCAAGAACAATGCCTTGGGAAGCCATTCTAGAACTGTAAAATTAACAGTCGAGTGGTCATAAAACAAGAAACGTGAACACACACGCACACACATAAAGCTCAATCACATCAATGATTAGTCAAAAGAGACAGGAGAATCGACCTAATTCGCTCTGCAATGTACGGAATCGCCGTCTGGTATACAATAAACAAAGCACGCCTGGCCGGAGTAGGAGGAAGCCCATAAGGTCCTGCAACCTAATAAACCAAATCAACAACTATCAGATATTAAAAAACAATACGGAAATGAAATTCATCAAATCAGTTACAAAAAAAAACTAACTCAAGCAACTACAAAAAAAAACAATAAATCAAAATATCCAATTCAAGAACAACAGTGTAAAATATATCACTTCAATAATTTAAACTAACACTAGAATGCATTAAAAATTAACAATTAGCAATAAAAGAATGAAATTACTTAACAATTAGCAATAAAAGAATGAAATTACTTAACAATTAGCATTAAAAGAATGAAATCACTTAACAATTAGCAATAACAGAATGAAATTACTTGAGTAATGTCACAGTATTCCTCTCCAAGTGTCTGTTGTCCCGAGCCTGTTGTGAGCAGATAGTAAAGCATTTGCCCTAAAAGTTTCGTCTGAAAAAAGCAATTAACACTAAAGCACTTAACTAGGAACACACAATCAATAATCAAGAATATAAACAACGAAAAGTAATTACCTCGTTTTGATAAGCCACCGCAACTCTAGTACCTGTACATAGAGTTTAAGATAACATTAGATTATGGCAAATTGAAACTTCAATTGCAATATGAAAGTTAGTTACAGAGAGAGAAAGACCGAAGAGTTGGCGGAAGGCGTCGCGACAGGCTTCGTAAACGAAAGAGGCATACTGATCGTCTTTCTCAGCAGCTCGCATCATTTCCGGCTGAGCCGCAGAAGGAAACTGCCGTGGTTCCGCCGTGCTGGTGCTGGGACCTGCATCGCCGTCGTTACCGGAATCTGAGCCATGTTTTCCAAGGTGACCCCACCCCATTGGGTTTTCTAATAAAATTTTAATGCAGTTAGTGTTATCCCCAGACAAACTCTTGCTTCTTAATCCTATCGATTTTATTCTTTTCAAAATAAAAACAAAAATCGTTTCATGGCCCTTAAAAAATAAAAATCAAATTAAATGAAACAGAGATTAGAGAGAAGAATAATAAAAAAAAACGCCGTTGCCGGGGATCGAACCCGGGTCACCCGCGTGACAGGCGGGAATACTTACCACTATACTACAACGACTTCTTGTTATCATTTTCATTTTTAATATATACGTAACATATTCTAATAAGTCAATATTAGTCAGAATTAGTTATTAGGAATTTTTTTTTGCTCGTAACCCGAGTCTTCTGAGTTTCTTAACCCCATCTTTAGACAATAAAAAAGGTGATGTGTTCACAAATGGAAATGCATATTGAATTTGTGTTGTTTTTGGATATGTTATGTGGATTAAGTTTCATCTAGCATTTTTTGTTGTTGACAAATCTAGTCATTAAATTGCAACTTTTTTAAGCCATCTAACACATTAACTATCTATAACCACAACATCTGCTTAATTTTTATTCGTTTAATTTATTTAATATCTTCTACTTGTTAGTTAAATCAAACAAACTCTCTAAAAAAATGACCAACAATTCACTAAAACGAAGTAGGCCAAACATTTAGATTAGTCCAGTGGGCTGAAACAGGTTTTCAATACAATATCATTTAATAAACTTAATCTTTTCATTCTAAGGACTCTCCCTTATTGCATTGCAACACAAATGTCATCAAATTTGACCTTTATAAATGTACTTTTTTGACCTCCTTGGTCATTCAGATTTTTTTGACTTTTTTCATTCTTCTTTAGATGCATCTAAAGAGTTACTCCGCTCATGGTTCTTATGATTTTCTTAATAAACATGTAATAAACATTGAAATTATGTGAGTGTCATAACCTTCAAATATTTTGTTTTCTCAAGTGTCAACACAATAAACTCAAATTAAGGATCCAACGGAAAAAAAAAAACAGATTTTCGATAATGGTTACATCTTATAACTTCTCAAAAAAAAAATTGTTGATTTGAAATAATTACATATAAAAAAAATTAGATTTGAATTCTTACAAATATAAGGGTTTGGACTCACTAATTAATTCATATAATATATTGGAGACAAACCTTTATTACTTTCTCCTCTTCTTTGCATTAGGTTTGAAGTTGATCTCATGCTTCTTTAAGATTAACTACTAAAAAAATTGTGTAAGTATACAAATTAATAAAAATAAAATTTCAAGTTAATTAATAATTAAAGTTAAAAATAGTTTATAAACACTCACATTTCTCAATTTACTTATACATCTTTTAAGTAAGGACAAAATTGTAAATAATTACACAAAATAAAAAAAAAATTGATTAGATACCTCATAAAAACGGTGCAATGAACTTGAGGTTTGAACATTAATACACTTGATATAGTTCTAACTCTAAACTACCTTAAAAATTATCAAATACTTTAATCATTTAGCCTCGGTAGGAGAACTAAAAATCACATTATTTGATAATAAAAATAAGTATTATTTACAAATATATATACTCTCCGGCCTATTAATTAAAGATAATATTGTGAGGCTCAAAGAATCTCATTATATCATATGATATATCGTATACAATGTATTATGATTTTGTCTATTAATTATTATGAATTGATTCAACACAAAGATACACTTGTAGAACATCAACTTAATTATGTACCATTGTGACAAACTGACAACAAACAAAATATCTTTGTAGTATTTTATTGCCCCGCAAGGCAAACTCAATATGTGGCCCATATCGCTTGGTGATTCAAGAAAATAACCAATAAGCTACTTACAACATATGTGATATGACGTTGTACGTGAGTAAACATAGCAAAATGTCGAAACTGAGAAGAAACAAAATATGTACCGGTTACTATCTCATTATTACTATTATTGACAAAAGTGACCATCACTCAAACTCCTCTTAATCATTCAAATAGGAGAATAAGCATAAGTGGTGGCCTAAGCATATTTATAGTATGCGATTGGATAAAGCCTTAAATTTTTGGGCACCAATAAATATTTATATATTATAAAAAAGTTATATAGTCAAAAAATGTTTAAAATAAATTGGGGAGTGTAAAATTTTAAATTTATAAATTGTTAAACTTTCATGTTTTAATATATACAAAAAATAATTGATTTATTTTGTATTAAAATTAGAGTTTTAAAAAATTAATTAATTCTCCAATTTTTATTACTCCTTAATTTCTCACGTTTGTGAAGAAAAACAATAATGTCATAATATTTTCTATAGGCTTATTAATTATTTTATAATAAAAAAAGGGAAGAATTATATTCAAAAATAAAAAATGAAAATTGTTGTTGGTGTGGAATGCTACTACCATATATTCAAATTAATAAATATATTTATAATTATTTTTATTATAGTTTTAATTTGATATTTTCAATATTGACTTATATATATAACTTATTTATAAAAAAAAAAAGAATTATGGTATCAAATTCAAACTTGGTACATGCACTTAAATTATAAAGGAGGGGATCATCATCATAGTGTAAAAGTAACACGAACGAAAGATATTGGCAACTGAAAATGATTGGTTGAATGAAAAATCAACCACTTTACAATTTGACAGCATTATATGTTTGAAACATTAATGGGAAAAATAGGAAGTGTCGCGGTTAAGACTGATTTTACCTTTAATATCTCGGATTGATTTCATCCATTGGCCAATACGTTTATGGGAATTCTGAGTGAATGGGAGAATTATATATGAGGAAAAGGTCATAGCAAATAGCAATATTATGTGTTCTTGTCTTTTGCATTTGAACCGTCAAATATACAAATTATTGGTTCTTAAATTCAGGAGTGGATGAGCCAAAAAAAATCAGGACTACATTTGTCTCCAACCAAATATACTTTTCTAGATAGGTGAAATATCTGGTATAAATTCCAAAATAGAACGAAGAGATGACACATGTTTTCAATCAAACAAAAAAAGATGACACATGTTCGATATCTTTTTGTTAAATTTGTAAAGATAAGATAATTTGATCTTTTTCTTAGTTTTAATCTCCTTGATATAGAGAAACAGTTTGAAATTCAGTTGAAAATTTTCTCTCTGAGTACCCTCCTTAAAAAATATATTTAATCTATAATTAATATTTCCACCATTCAACAAAAAAATTACATTTTGCAAAAAATAATATTTTAAAATAAATAATTATTTTAATTTTTAATGCACTTTTTACAGTTATACATTTTGATTAATATTACTTGTAATGTAATATGTTATGTTATACATTTATGTTTTGATAATGCACTATTATCTAATAAATATAATTCAGAAAAAATAGTATATTATCTTTTAATTGTATAATTTTGTTAATATGTGTGAAATAATTTAATTACTTAATTATTTTGAGACATATGAAGTAAATAAGTCAATTGTATTGTCTAAGTTGTCTTTTATCATAACTTGTTTCAAAATAAAAAGAGATATTGAAAAAATAATATCAAAATTAATATAAAAAAAATGTATTATAGAAATAATATCATCTATAAAGTTAATTAACTTTTACTTATATTGAATAAAGATCAAAACGTATATTTTGTTATTGTTTATATTTGAAGTCGGAGAGAGTAAATAAAATCTGACTGAATTTTGTGTGTTTGAACTTAGCACCTTTAACCAAATTCAATAAAATTTATGAACCACATTTATATTATATTAATAAAAAATTAATTATTTTCCATTCAAAAAAAATTAAAAAATTTAGTTCATCAATCAAAATATATGTTTAGAAAATATTCATTAAGATTGATGAAATTCCTTATTTCCTTAAATCATTTGTTGCATGTATCAGACAAACATAAAACATTTAAAATTACAAAATTACATCATTACACACACACACACATATATATATGAAGAAAAAAAAGTAAGATTTAATTGCTATTTTATAAATTTGTTCGAATATATTTTACAAATTATACAATTTCAAATACTCCTATTTTGTTCATTTCATAATTTCACACATACTAAAAGAATATTAATAAAATAAAAAGAATTATAATTTAACTAAATAGTAAATATATTTGGTGAATAGGAAGTTTTTCCCCACTGATGTTGATGGGGAGAAAGTTCCCTTAGAATGATTAAAGGACAGTGATGAGGGTCATATCTCCTGTATGTGGAAACTTTTATATGTATATAGTCAAGTATTGGTTTTTCCACACAATATATACGTATAAATTTATTTTATGGAAATGCAAAGAGTACTTATTAAGAATTCAAATGTATAAGAACAAAAATTGGAAATGGTGTAATTCATTCTTTGAAATTGTAAAAAATAAAAATTTTCATTTAAAATTTGGGTTTTATTTTATTTATTCTTTTAACAAGTTAGAGGACTTATTAGCATGACCTTTTATTTTATATTTGATTTTATTTTTGTCACGAGACTCTTATTGATATCAGAATATTTCATTTGTTTTGTAGTTTAAGTTTATTTATTTTGACTGCAAATAAGATATATAACTATTTTTATGTTGATGAGTCCCAAAGACGGAAAAAGGGACATAAACGGAAAAGATTTTGAGTAGTTGGGACAACGAATTAGGGAGTAGTATTTAACTTGCTATGGCCCAATTCAGAGTACTAAGTAGTATTAATTAGATAATACAATTAAAATAAAATAATTAATATTTCAATAAAAATTGAAAGAATAATTTATTTTAAAAAAGTTTTTTACAAACGAGTCACTATATAACATCCTATAAATTAGATACTAAATATAATTAAATTTAAAATATTATAATTTATATATTATTATTATATTAATAATAATATCATTATTATCAGTATTATTATTGTTATCATTACTATTATTGTTTTTATATTAATGTTAGAATCCTTTTAAATATGTTTACGATATAACCGATTTGTTAAAAGTAAGTATAACATAATATCTTATATTTATTAATCTTATTTTGAGAGATGTTGTTTGGTTGTTCCGATAACTAATATTCCTATTATTATTCTATTAAAAAAATTATCTATTATTATGCTATGTAGTTATTATTAGGAAATTATACCATATATTTCACATTTTTACTCATAACCCCCTATTTAAAATAAAAAAGTGTACCTCATAAAATTCAATTTCAGTTATAAAAAACATTAAAAAAAATTGTCGAACACTTGTGTTTCATAAAATTTGAACTTTGTATATAAGATAGTTTTTTTTCAAGTTTTCGAGTACACAAATGTATTTTAGAAAAGATAACTTTGTGTATCAAAAAACTTAGAAAAAAATTTCTAATACACAAATGTGTTTTCAAAAATCAAAGTTTGTATACTAATGTTTTTTTCTTCAAGTTTTCCTGTACATAAATGTGTTTTAGAAAATTTGAATTTTATATTTCAAATTATTTTTTTAAGTTTTTCGAACATATTTTTGTTTCAAAAAACTTTTTTAATTTTTTTTTCAACACAGACGTGTATAAAAGCACATAAAGTTTGAGTATTTTATTTTTAAAAAGGTAAAATTATTATTTTTTTATTAAAATGTGAGGGTGGTAGTAAAAAATTGGGGGTATGAAGTAAAATCTTCTTATTATTAAGTATATACAACAATAATATTATAGCACTGAAGTTACACCTAAATATACTTTCAAATAGAAATAGGTTGCACCATCATTCATATATAGCAAGATAGATAACGAGAAAATTATTCATCAATGTAGCGACTAGTAGATTATTCAAAAGATTGTCGATTTGTTTCAATTCAGTTTTGACTTCATAAATGAGTAATCACACCATTTAAACCTTCTATATATAGTACATTTATTTTGAGAATTTGGGATGAGAAAATAGTTAGATATTTTGAATAGTAATTATTAGAAAAATATATTTTGTCAAAAACCTAATTTTATGAAAATCGAGATTTTATGAAGTATAATTTTAGATTATAAAATCGATTTATTTATTATTTTGTTTGTTGAATTGTCATTTTTATTTGTTTAATACCTATTATTTGAAATGTTGTTTTATTATGTGTTATTGAATGATTGTTGTTATTGTATATTTAAATAAAATATTATGTTTTAAATATGATTTTACAAAGATGATTGAAAAAAAATGAATTATTTTAATTTTATGTGTTTGAGATAAACTTATGTTTCATATGAATGAGTCTTTTACCCCCACAATTATTTATCCGGATAAGTTAGGTGTTCTATATAGACATGTCTTATACCTTATATAAATGAATTTTAAACTCCACATAAGGGTCTTATATCGTATACTACATGAGTTGGTGTTCCACATGATAAAATGATACACACTTCACGGAAATAGTACATCTCCATATCAAATAGAATGTCATTGAATTGATTGACTTTTTTACTGCATAATAAATGTATGTGTTTGATTTATATTATTATTATACACGTGAGTTATTGATGATTTTAAATGAATAAGTTTATATTAATTATTAAAAGTGATTACTTATTAAATAAAAATTATTAATATTTTTAAAGTATTTTTGAAATTGTGTGCATTATTCATTGAGATTTAATATCTCATTAAAATGTTGTTTTAAGCTGAAATCGCTGAGAGCTATAAATTTCTACATTTTTGGATATTTAACCAATTAGAGCGGAATATTAGTTTATGAATAAATAAACATAATGTCTACATGATATTTTATTTCGAATTAGTTAATAAATATTCAATTTTGAATATTTTAATTATTAAAAAAAATTAATTGTAAGGATTTATTTTTTTACAATATTATTTCTTTCAAATAATTTATTATTTATTATTAGTACTTTATCTTTTATATAATTATAAAAATAATAAACGATTATCATTATTTGAATCGATAAACTCACATATATAAACATTAAACACTCAATATACGACATGGGAGAATAAAATTAACCATTAACTTTTTTTTTCATTATATACGTGCTATCTAAATAATGTTTCTACTTACCTTGGATGGGGTACCACTCTCTCGCAATACATTTTTTCACACGAAAAATAAATAAATTATTAGAAAAGTATATTTATTTTAACTATTATAAAATAATAATTATTAGATAACAAAATTATATTAAAATAATATTTTATATTGAAAGGTGATTAAAATGTAAAAGAATTTGTATATAATAAATACAAATACAAATATTTTTTACTAGTTTAGATGTGGGGAGTATCAATATTTCATCCTCACTCTACTTGTCTTAACTTTTAATTTTGAAAAAAACATACACAAGCACTTGGTCAAATTAAGGTATTTTTCTCCATAAAAGTCGAGATAGGTTTGTGTAGATATCTGAATACAGGTTATATCACCATGTATACACATGAAGTCATTTTAAATTTTTTTTATAGATTAAATTAATAAAATTTAATGATATAATTGTTATATACTGTGAATTTTTTTTTACTAAAATATTTTTTTGACGTAATTTTTTACTTAAATATATTCACAACAAAAGAGAGTATGAGAAATGAGGAAGAGCACCCACTATCATAATCTTCTGGCACTATATATGATTGAGCCTATGACTTGAGAAACTAATGATCACCCATTCGAAAATAAGAAAACCAACACTATCAAGAAACCCACAACTTTTTTCAACAAAAAATATATACATATATATTACACCATCTAAGGCTAAAATCATAATGATGACATCTTCTGAGGTTAAAATCAATGACAATGACGTTCTAAAGAATATAAGTACTATTGCACCAATAAAGGTGCATTAGAACATCTTTGGGTATTTTAATTTAATAGACACCACAATTTTATTTTATTTTCTTTTTTACTAAGAAAAATTTATATATATTCATTTAAATCCTTAGAAATTATATCGACTACCGATCGAAATATTATAATTCAAAGTCACTAAAATAAAAAAGATAGAATCTTCAAACCAAATTTACAACACGCACTACGCCAAAAATGACATTTTATAGCGCGTCTTTTATAGCGCTTATTAAATACAAGCGCTGTTGTATGATATTTTAAAAATAACGGAGGATACAACAGCGCTTTTTTGACAAGCGCTGTAAAAGACTTTGATTTCACATAATTAAAAGACCTATTATAGCTCTTTTTGGAAAAGCGCTGTAAAAAGGTTTTTAAAAAAAAATAAGGAGGTCTTTTACAGCGCTTTTGGACAAGCGCTTTAAAAAGTCTGTAAAAAAGCGCTGTAATAGACTTTCAAAAAATAAAATAAGGAGGTCTTTTACAGCGCTCTTTAAAAAAGCGCTGTAATAGGCTTTTAAAAGTAAAATAAGGATGTCTTTTACAGCGCTCTTTAAAAAAAGCGCTGTAATAGATTTTTAAAAAATAAAATAAGAAGGTATTTTACAGCGCTTTTTAAAAAAAGCGCTGTAATAGGCTTTTAAAAAGTAAAATAAAGAGGTCTTTTACAGCGCTATTTAAAAAAAACGCTGTAATAGGCTTTTAAAAAATAAAATAAGAAGGTCTTTTACAGCGCTTTTTAAAAAAAGCGCTGTAATAGGCTTTTAAAAAGTAAAATAAAGAGGTCTTTTACAGCGCTCTTTAAAAAAAGCGCTGTAATAGGCTTTTAAAAAATAAAATAAGAAGGTCTTTTACAGCGCTTTTTAAAAAAAGCGCTGTAATAGGCTTTTAAAAAATAAAATAAGAAGGTCTTTTACAGCGCTTTTTAAAAAAAGCGCTGTAATAGGCTTTTAAAAAATAAAATAAGAAGGTCTTTTACAGCGCTTTTTAAAAAAAGCGCTGTAATAGGCTTTTAAAAAATAAAATAAGAAGGTCTTTTACAGCGCTTTTTAAAAAAAGCGCTGTAATAGGCTTTTAAAAAATAAAATAAGAAGGTCTTTTACAGCGCTTTTTAAAAAAAGCGCTGTAATAGGCTTTTAAAAAATAAAATAAGAAGGTCTTTTACAGCGCTTTTTAAAAAAAGCGCTGTAATAGGCTTTTAAAAAATAAAATAAGAAGGTCTTTTACAGCGCTTTTTAAAAAAAGCGCTGTAATAGGCTTTTAAAAAATAAAATAAGAAGGTCTTTTACAGCGCTTTTTAAAAAAAGCGCTGTAATAGGCTTTTAAAAAATAAAATAAGAAGGTCTTTTACAGCGCTTTTTAAAAAAAGCGCTGTAATAGGCTTTTAAAAAATAAAATAAGAAGGTCTTTTACAGCGCTTTTTAAAAAAAGCGCTGTAATAGGCTTTTAAAAAATAAAATAAGAAGGTCTTTTACAGCGCTTTTTAAAAAAAGCGCTGTAATAGGCTTTTAAAAAATAAAATAAGAAGGTCTTTTACAGCGCTTTTTAAAAAAAGCGCTGTAATAGGCTTTTAAAAAATAAAATAAGAAGGTCTTTTACAGCGCTTTTTAAAAAAAGCGCTGTAATAGGCTTTTAAAAAATAAAATAAGAAGGTCTTTTACAGCGCTTTTTAAAAAAAGCGCTGTAATAGGCTTTTAAAAAATAAAATAAGAAGGTCTTTTACAGCGCTTTTTAAAAAAAGCGCTGTAATAGGCTTTTAAAAAATAAAATAAGAAGGTCTTTTACAGCGCTTTTTAAAAAAAGCGCTGTAATAGGCTTTTAAAAAATAAAATAAGAAGGTCTTTTACAGCGCTTTTTAAAAAAAGCGCTGTAATAGGCCTTTTAAAAATAAAATAAAAAAGCCTTTTACAGCGCTTTTTTTAAAAAGCGCTGTAAAAGACCTTCTTATTTTATTTTTTAAAAGCCTATTACAGCGCTTTTTTTAAAAAGCGCTGTAAAAGACCTTCTTATTTTATTTTTTAAAAGCCTATACGAGTTAATAATATAAAACAATAAAATATATTTAAATATGATAAAAACTACACACATAATAAAATTGAGGTATTCACAATACACAATGAAATATCATATTAACATGACAAACAAACACAACACGCACTAACACTATGTAAAAAATACAAATTTTATACGTGTATTAATCACTTATTTAGATAAAAAGAAAATTGTACAAAAGCAATAGTTATAACACCAACAATAAATAATATTCACACACAATTTATTAACAGCCCTACTGGAGGATGAAAATGAAAGTGTCTAATAAATAGTAATACTTATATAAATATTGACAACTACCAAAAGGCATGATTTGTCTTTTTTTTTTTTTTTTTTTTTAATCTTAGATGAGATGATATGCACGGTTTATCATTTTATGTGTATGTTATTGACAACACATATATATTTCGAATTATTGAAAAAGATAGAAATGAAGGAGACACCAAACTCAAACTTCTATGGAGAAGATGAATAGTAACCCTCGGAGGAATGAATGCCACAAGAAAACTTGATTTCTTGATAAAATCAAAAGAGATGGTTCAATTCATAACAAAAAAGGGGCTTAATCTCTAAGATACACAAAGTGTGTTCTTTTCAACAAAAATCTTCTCCATTTTATTATCTAATTCTCCCTATATAAAGGAAAAAACTTTTTTTGGTTGATTAAAAGTAATACAAAAGTCACACTAAACTAACATCAATTTATATTTATTGCACTAATTTTCTTTTCTAATGGCTGCACTTATATTGTCTAAAATTAATAAAAATGTAGTTATAATAGTAGCACAAGAAACTAAAGAGTCGTCTTCAGTAAGACAAATCTAGAGTTACTTCTTATACACCAATGAATTGCGTCTACAATCCTTTTTGTGCTCCACTTGAGTACTACTCATTTATCATGAATTAGTCCATTATTCAATTTATTTTAATTCATAAAACAAAAAACTTCAATTCACATCTTAATTACACCATCAACTTTAAAGTCATTTTATATCATGACATAAGTTGATTTTTTTATTGAATTTAAAAGACAAATCGAAGATAATTCTCTAAACTTTTCAGCAAATCAAAGATCGCGTCAATGAGACATCTAAAATTCTAAATACAACCAAAACAAAAGAGACATTTTATCGCTTAGAAAAATAACATTTTAAACAAAATTAATTTGATTCTTTTTATTCCATTAATAAATAAATTTTTCTTGTAAAGGAAAAGTATCATAAGATCTCACAAAGTATTATCTCTTTCCTCTATTATACTTGGGGTTGGTGTATTATATTTCTTTGATTTAATAATGATGAAAGTTATTTGTGAAACTCATTTAGTAACTTTTTTAGAAGGGTTGGAGTTGGAGTGGTTATTAGGTACTAAAATTAGAAAAATAAATAAGTGATATATGTAAGACTCATTTAAGCACTATTTTTAGTAGACTATCACTGCAAAAGTTCTTATTGTAAACAAAGTGTTAAATTATTGAATTTAGATTCTACGTAGTTAGGGATCATCTTATAGGAAGTAGTCATACGTCAGTAATTGTTGAAACAAAATAAGACGGTTTAGATTTAAGTTTTATATTTTAAATTAAAATATATAAATTAAAAAATATATTTTTTAAGACTGTCTGATCAAAATCATACTGTTATTGATTTTTCGACTATATGAAAGCGTGAATTTATCGACTGCAATGAATTAAATTTATAGATTATTATATATCAGAGAGATTGAGTTATGTGGTTCGAATTTGAGATAAAAAGATATATGATATAAATGTTAGTAAGTAGAATTTTCGGTTAAAATTGATAGGATAGGTCAATTGTAAGACCGACAAAGTAAAGAACAAATAGATTGATTTTATCATTAATTGAAAGATAAATATCACATCAGATCAATTATACTAATTTAATAATAAATGATTGTTTATTAAAAAACTTCTTAAAAATAATTATTTGAATAAAAATAAATGATATGAAAAGGAGAAACTTCAAAAAAAAAAAAAAGGAAGAAACGGACATAAGAATGGCTTTGGGAAGGAAGATTTTTTAGGAGTTTTGGAGGATTGAGATAAATGGTTCAAATATTTTATAAGTTATAATACTTTAGACATTAAAAATATAAATCATAAAATATTATCATGTCATTTTCTATAGAACTGCTATTTCAAATAAAATAAAAAATTTCTCTATTTCTTTCTCATCCTCTCTTTCCTTTAATTCCTATATTTTTCTCTACTCTTAACTCTCAAATAGAGCATTTGGTTCCATTTTATTCAATAGAAGATAGAGATAGATTTTAAAGAAGAAGAAAGAAAGAAAACTGAGATATATTTAATTTTAAAGAGGTAAATAAAATATTTTAATTAAATTGATATCTATTTCAATAAAAAAAAATGTAAATAATTTATAAGTTATTTTAATCCCCTCTTTCTCAAATCTACACAAAATAAAAAGAAAAAAAAATACAAAAAAGATTTTGCTCTTTTTCATAGGCCACATAGTTGTGTTACATAGGCCACAATATTCTCCCCTCAAATTCCCTCAACCAAACGAACCTCTAAGACTCAATATGTGTTACATAGGCCACATAGTTTTGTTTCTTAAAAAAAATTGATATGATTAATTACGGTTTGGAATGAATTAGTTGATTCGCTTTTATTTTTTTATTTTATTTTTTATTTTTATCGATGTGTATTAATATATTGATATTATGTCATATAACATGTAACAAGTTCAACAAAATCAACGTATATAATATATCATATACTATAAAATAAATATAAATTTTGTTTAATCAAGTGAATAGACTCAAGTAATTAATGAATTTTAGTTAAAAATAGATTATTATAGAGAATCCCAAATTAAATTTTGGTTGAAATAATTTTTTGTCAAATTTTATTTATCTCTCGACCGAGTTTGAGGATGAAAAAACTATGGGTCAAGATGTGTCTATATGAAAATTAGAGGATGAAAAATCCAGATATGAGGATGAAGAATCCATATCTGAGGATGAAAAATCCAGATCTGAGAATGAAGAATCCAGATCTGAGAATGATCATCCATGAACATCCTTGAAAACAGGTTCCTCATCACACTACAAGAAAACATTTGAATACCTACGAAAAAATTATCCACGGATGTTAGTCCATGACTAAATTAGTTTTTTTTTACAGAAAAACCTTGTGAATTGCTTAAAAAGTAATTTATTTATTTTTTAATTAATTTCCACGATTATTTTGTAGGTAACATTAAAAAAGTCCGTCGGTAAAGAAAAAAAATGTGCAACCCACTTAAAATTTGCGAGATTTATTCGTGTTATTTTTACATCGTTTTAATTTACAACGCTTGTGTTTAAAGCGCTGTAAAAGCTATGGGAGAGCGCTTCAATTTACAGCGCTTTTACAAAAAGCGCTGTAAAAGGGTTGCGTAGATAACATTAAAAAGTCATTTGTTTATTTTTTTTAATTAATTTCGACGATTATTTCGTAGGTAACATTAAAAATGTCTCTATATCTACGGAAAATTACTCACGGTTCTAAGTTCGTGGGTAATGTAAATATGCATTATTTTAAGTTATTTTTTTAAAGAATATTTTATTTTATTTTTTCCAATAGAAACATTTTCACCTTCTTCTCTCAAACACACTCTCGTTTTCTCAAAACTGGTAAATAGGATTTCCATTCCCTCAAAACACACACTCTCTCCAAAAACAAAATCTCATTCTCCATAGCTCTCGCCCAACAAGTCGATATCTATTGCTTTCAGAATCACATTATCACTCTTGATCGATATTCTTTGTCCTTCACTCTCAGATCTGCAACTTTTCTCTATGATCTGCGACGCTCCACTCTCTTCGAACTTAACCGTCTTTCATTGATTTGTGTCTTCTTCAATCTAAGTATATTCGTTGTGTTTCTTTTTGCATCGAAATCAATATATGATTTGCGCGAAACCGTCACTCCTAAAATACATCCTTCAATCTTCAACCACAGCTCTGGTTCACACCATCAAAGCTATTCTCGACATCGCCATAATTGTTGTGTTGCGCCGCTTCTTACCTATTTTCTCAGGTATTATCTATAACTAGCAGTAATTTATAATGAATATCTCACTCTAATTTGTTCGATTTGAGTGTGTTCGTTCAGGGAATTGTATTTGTGTTTTTGATTTAATCTCGTGCATTTGCAAGTAACTTAGAAGCTTGGCTGATTTTTCTTTTTGCTATTTAATATGTTTCTTACTTTCGGAGTTCTGATTGTTTTTGAGAAATTGCTTGCTAACTTGTGCATGTGTATGTTTGTGTTGAAGCTGAGTTCTTGTTTTTTTTTCTCTGTATTTTTCCTTTTTGTTGAGTGAACCCATTGATTTTGTTTATGCTCGTGTTCATTTGGTTGGTAATAAAAATAATATGGCAATTTACAACATACGGATTGGACTTTGGAGTTTAGGAAAAACTGGATGTTACTGGTGAGATTTTGGGACTTTTGTTAGATACAATAACCTTGACAAGAAATAGTTATAATGGACAAGTTCTTAATTAAAGTTGTGGTTAAATTTGAGTTTAATTAAAAAGGAGTGTTAGCTAGTTGCGCTTGTGCTAAAAGCTTCTTGTCGATTTCCTTATACCTTGAATTTGAATAAAGAAGAAAAGCAGATACTCCGAAAGGTTAGAGCACATGCACAAGCTATTAGAGTACAATTCCTCTGCTTAGAGTACAATTCCTTCATAGGACTTTCTTTTTATGCTTAAGTTACATATGTGAAGTCTAATTATTCATTTTGTCTTAACATGCAACATATCTTTTCCAAGCAATTGGTGTGGGCAAGGGCATGGGAAAGCGAGTGTGTAAGTAACCCCATTATGCTCATTATCATTTAGAGTGAAAGGTGCACTTGCTCATTATACTCATCTTTGTCTGCTTCTTGCATTTAGCTTCTTGTCTAGTAAATACTTCTCCTTGTTAATATTATTGTTTGTTAACTTTTTTTTACTAATTCAACATGTTTTTGGAGTTTAGGAAAAACTGGATGGTACCGGTGAGGTTTTGGGACTTTTGGTTTCATATTGCATGTTAAGACAACTTTGATTATGTCTATTTTGGAGATTTATGGTTATTGTTGCTAATGAACATGCTAATATTCTCCTTGTATTGCTAGCAGCAAAGGCTCAAGTTGTTGCTACGTGGGAACAAATGAATAAAGGAGTATCTAATAGAGCTATCATCAGTTTTACAAGCAAGCCTAAATCTACTATAATACTCCAAAGAATGATACCTTGTTTCTTATTATTAACAGAGAAGTCCATAGGATCCATGGTAAGGATGAAACCACTGGTGCCATGGTGATCAAGCTATCAACATTTGGTGTGACATGCTAGGAAAAGTGGAAGAACACTAGGGCATTTGAATTTGAGGTACCCAACTTAGTGGTAAATTTCTGGTACATTTTGTGAATTTATCTTGCTGCTTGCACTGGTTCTATATAGTCTGACCATATACATAAAAATAGGCCCTAGGGACAATGTGTCCTTATCATAAGTAATGTGTTCTATATATTATGATCATAAGCAATGTGTCTTTATCATTGATAATTTAGCTTTGGTGTTTGGTTTTTATTTAATTGTTATTGGTGCTCGATTTTGCAGGTTCAATTTTGTATTGATTGTAGTTGTTAATTAGCAAGTTGCTAGTCTGCCTAGTGTTCCTAAAATTTGTTACGCTATCATTTACTTGTTCATTTTCATTTGCTAACTTTCAAGTGTTGTTAGAGCCAAACAGTTTGTAGTCTCTTTATTTTTGTGAAGTACAAGGTAAGATTTACTGGAAAAAGTATACTGCCAAACATGAACATCTTAATATTCCAAGAAACACATTCGTCTTTTTTTGGTTACCAGAAGAAATTCAATAATAGTAAGTAGTTAAAAATTTGTTAGTATACACGTACTTATCATATCACCTTACACTTTCCAGAAAAGCCTATAATTATGATTGGATTATTAATAGTGAGAATATTAGTTTCAAAGAGGTAGTTTAGGCTATGACATAAGTTTTCTTGTAAATTGTGTATATTTTAGTTCTGATGAATACACTTGAATTGGTTATTAATGAAACAAGTGTCAAACACAGAAAAATTGCTTGTTTTTAGAGTATTATCACAGTTTACTTATTTTCATATTTTATTGAGACTTTTAGATTTAATGATGTTAGTCATATATATGAAGAAGTAATTTTTAACATGTAAATTGTGATATTGTTGTTTAGTTTATGTAAGTCAGATGAAAGCGTGTATTATAACTTTTTTCTTTCTAGTTTGATATTACCCACGGATATGCCATAGGAAACGTTACCGACGAAAATTTCGTAGGTAACATTAATTTTCTTAGTTTGACATTACCCGTGATATTTTTGTGGGTAATTTACCCAGAACATTTCTGTAAGTGAATTACCCACGAAAATCTTACAAGTAAATGTCACCTATGAATTTTCTGTAGGTAATATAATTCCTACGAGCAATTTACCTACAGACCCGTGTCCGTAGCTATTCTGTGAGTAATTATTGAATACCCACGACTATACCGTAAGTAAAGCCAAAATCTGTCGTAGATAATAAAAGTTTTTTTGTAGTGTCATCTTGATAAAAAGGAGAAAATTTTGACTTAATCCAACATGTTCTATGAACTGGAGGATAGACACTTAGAGGAAGAATGTACGTCATAAATTAAAACGAGATGAACCTTTGTCAGAAGACAAGCAATGCTAAATTATAAGGATTATTTTATGACATATATGTTAGAGGATAATCAAAACAGAAAAGAGGATGAAAATGCCACAGATGATGAACAAAGCCGAAAAAATGATGAACTCATGTAAAATATTCATTATCGCACGTGAAAAATTACAAAGGTATTAGTACGAAAAAATGTTGAAAAGCGAGACTCTTCAACAACTATATTTTGCTAATCCACATGTTTGAAGCTTCAAAAACAATTATAAATAGAGGAGTATTAATCTTCAAACATCAAAATAATCATCTACAAGAAAACATCCAAGTTATTCAAGCTTATTACCATTCTCTTCATTCTACACACTCTTCCAAACTTAAACAAATATGAGGATCATTTTTATTGAGTGTGTTATATACAACTTCACATAACTATCTTATCTTATAAAATTTTAATTTGATCCCCAAAACAAATCAAACACATTACTACTGTATATCCTCAAGTTGATATATATTTGAGTTATTTTGTAAGCCTGTTGAGGCTAGTAAAAATACAGTGTTGTAAGCCTGGTGAGGCTAAAAAATACAAAGTTGAAAAAGATTTCCGTAAGAGGACAAACCATTTTGAGCTATAGTGAAAACTCACAAGTTTGTGAGGACTCGACGTAGCTTACATTAGGTGAACCAGTATAAATTTGAGTGTGTCATTTTATGTACTCTTTCCTCTTTATTTATTTAACTATCACTTAAAGTTTCAAATTTATATCCTCTGACTTTTATCCTCTCGTAGAGGATACGGAATTAAAAGAAAATTTTAAAATCTACAATATCTCTATTCAACCCCCTTTTAGTGAAATTTTAGCTACTTTAATTTTGTCCAAATTTGAACAAAAGTAGTAAATATTAAATTTTTAGTTTAATTGCAGTTTTAATCTCTTTATTTTTACAAATTCACAAAATTAACATTGCTATTTTGGAATCTGAAAGTTTTGATCTTCTATTTTTATTTTTTAACAAAAAGATTGTGATGTAACATATTTTAAATAATATGACATATGATACGATGATATAGTATGATCAACACTTGATAAATTGTAATAAAAACATCCAAAAACTTCACTTTCAGCTTCATAATATTTTATTTTAGTAATTTAATTGATGACATATGAATAATTAATGCATTTATATGATTCAATGTCATAAAATCATATGCCACATCATTTAAAATATGTCAAATCGTCATATTTTAGTTCAAAAATCTTATGAAATGATAGAAAATGTAGACTTATATCGATCTAGAACAATACAATTCAAAGTTTGTTTTTTTTGGTCTAGATACAATTCAAAGTTTTAAAAATTAAATTAGAGGTCCAACTAGAAAGACTCCCGGGTCTTGGCTCAATTGGTCCAACCTATTAAACTACAGTCGAATCGTTTGATAAATAAGTTATAAAATTATAATAATCAAATATATGAAATATATAAAAATATTTGAATCTACATAACTTATAGAGTACAATCCATATAATTTATAATAAATATTTAATATCTATGACAAATACATTAAAATCCACAACAAAAATGAATTTTAATAATATAAATTAAAGTATCAAATCTAGGTATGATATCGGGTCATAGACATATTTTGCATCCCCACCCCCACACTAAAGACAAGTTTTCGGCTTTCTACGTTGTAGGTCTGTCTCATTCATGTGTGTATTTATATATAATATTTAATTTAAAATTATATTTATTATAAGTAATATAGTACAATAATTATTATTATAAATTTATAAAAATATTAAAATTATACTTTTTTTATAAAGAAGATATTAAAATTTATAATATACAAAAAAATATTAAATATAATAAATATATACATATATATTAAATTTAAAAATAGTAATTATTTTAATAGTGATGTAGGGGTGTGGTAGATGTAGGGTGTATATCTACACCTTTAAATCTACCTTCGTCCTCAAGTTTTATTTCATATAAAATCTACATATATCGATAAAGACTTGCATATGTGAGTTGTAAATTGTGTTGTCATTTCATTCAAATATCTTATATGATGAGTTCAAATGGGTATCCATGTATGCAACTATATTGAAAAGATTTATGCAGAAAACAAAAATGTTATTGTGGTCATGTTGTCACCTTGTGTTCAAAACAATCTTCATGGCATCACAACCAATATCCTTTTGAATTTTGTCATCTAAGTTTACAATTATTAATTTATATTTTTTGTTTGGGTATCAATAACAATATGTTTTAAAATAAATTAAATAAAAGAAAAGTGGAGGGGTGTGGTGGGACCGTGAGAGAGGATAAATTGAACTTCCAGCTCATAGTTATTTTGCACCTACCTTAATTTCTGTTGTCTTGTGACACCATATGTATCTCTAAAAAGAATTGATAAAAATGAATAAATAAGGAATGAAAAAGGAAACAAAAAAACGAGGAAAGGGGGGTATATAAAGTGCTACCTATGATTCTAAATATAAACCAATGATCATAGAATATAATAGGTGAGGAGCAAATATAGTTGCTTATGTTATTATGAACGTGACTATTGACAAATTGCAAATTAAACAACATATTTTAAATATGAACCTATAAACTATATAAAAAAGTGAAGTTTTCAATCAAAATTGAAACTGATGTGATTGATATCTTTTATGAATCCAAAACATGACTCATTATAACATCAAAGTCAATAATCTTAAATGAGAAAACTGGTTCAGCTGTGTCTAACTAGCAGTGAGCAACTTTTCCAGAATCACAACTCTGGCCACAAGTCTTAGACACACTTATAAAAAATATTAATTAAAAGAATAAAAGATATAATTAATATTTTATGAGTATACCTATCAGATTTATATTTGCTCTTGTTAGTAACTATACAAAAATAATCCACCCGCAATTGGGAGTTCATGATCACAAAAAGTTAAAGTGAGGAATTGTGAACATGTTTCCAATCATACATTAATAATCCAAATGCCTCAAATTTTTGTTGTTTCGATACTAACAAAACACTATAAATAAAATAATAAAATAAAGTTATCGGTAAAATTTAATTTAACTAACAAATATTATTGTTAAACTGAATATTATATTTTAAATTTAAATATAAAATATTGTAGTTTAATATTATTTTATTTATAAAAAATATTATAAAATATTTCATTAAAATTATAATATGTGGGCGTGTGGAATTAAAATATGGATAATTTTTAACTATTTGCAGTACATACACGTGATTTCAATGAAAGACAAATGGGTAACATTGTTTGAAATTTAATATCTTCAAAATACGCTTCATATTGTTCAGTTGGCTAAAGAAAGAGGGAGATGATAAATATTTTTATTGACTCTAATTCTTTATTATATGATGTATCAATTAAAAAAAATTATGTCTCAAACTTCCATTCTTTTTAATTATTGTAAGATATAAATGTATGTTGATTTAATTAGTAAATTAAATTATTAACTCACATAAAATTGTATGTTTAACTCTTACGATTATTGTAGATATCCTTTTAATGGGTGATCAGTAAATATTTTTGTGAGTATTTTTTCAACTTTAAAATTTATCTTAATTTGATTAGTCTCTAGAACATAACTCGTTTAAATTTTTTATTATAAAAAAAATAAAAATATTATAAATTATAATTTAAATATTTGTTTTAGAGATGATAGATATATTTAAAATCTTAAATATGTGTTATATATTTATGTTATAAATAAATTTAATAGTATTATTATTTAGTTGTCATTAGACAACAATTATAAATTTTATTTATATTTTCGTGTTTGAAAATTATATTATCTTCGTTGTTGTGTTTTTTAACTTCTCTAACGACTTCAAACAAGAACGTTTTTTCTCACGGTTTCATGAAATAATATTAGGTAATCTTGTCTATCGTTGGAGATAAAGTTAACATATAAATTAACTCTTTTTCAAACTTATATTAATTAAAAAGCAACAAACTTTTAACAATAACGAATAGTTTGTTAATTTTTTATATTACATATTGCTTATCTATCGACGAGAATACATTTAAATTTTAAATACTCATTTTGCCAGTCCATTTAATAAAAATGACATACAGTAAGAAATTTTTTACTATTATATCCAAATTTTCTCATTTTGAATATTTGTGTGTTTTGTTAAATTTTGACTTATTTTATATAATTTCAATTACACTAAACTTATGTAAATTAATTAAAAATAGTCACTATTGCAGAATTACATATAACTATTAAATACTTTTATTAATTAAATTATTTTACTATTTTCTTATAATTTTAAATGTTCATTATTTAATTTTCAATATTGTTTAATAATTTTTATATTGTAAACAAACTTTTTAATGAAGTAAACCTAAAAACAAAACAAAAAATCTACCATATCTCATTGAGGTTTCTAATCGAGTATTCACCACGAGATCAAAATCACTCTTAGTCAAATTATATAATGTTACTTTTAATTCGTTCAAGTGAAAGAAAATTCAAAATAACATCATATAGTTTTTTTAATATTTATATTGAGGAATTAAAATTATTCAAAAAAATTACTAAAAAGATACAAAAATCACTCTTATTGCACATACTATAATAACCAAAAACCCTATAGTCCAAGCTAAAGGCAATAAAAGTGCTGACCTAAAATAAGGGACTAAAAGCATTGCTAAAAAAGTTGAACTACTAATGAAAACAAAATTACTTTTCTCTAAATTTTGTTGATAATTTAATATATTTTTAGGAGTGAAATGTAATTGAGCATAAGATTATCTTTAGTAAATTAGTTTATAGATTATAATTGATAATTGTTGAGATAATTGAGTGCTCAGAAAAATTAGCGGTTCAATTAGGTTAATGATTGATAATTTTTTTATCTATTTTATTTATTTAAAATTATAATAAATAAATTATTTAATTTAAAATATAAATTATTTACAAACAAAAAATTGAAAATTATAATAAATTACATATTTATTAATCAAATATTTATTTTATTGATTTAGCTAACTTATTTATTTTAAATTATATTTATAAATTATTTACTTGAAATGATTATTTATTAAAATTATTTTAAAATTAAAGTTATATTAATTATTTATTTAAAATTATATTAAATAAATTATGACATATAAAAATATAATTTTAATTACAACATGAAAATAAAATCAAAAGAAAAATGATAAGTTATAAATTCATAAGTTTTAAAAAATAATTTATCAAAAAATACTATAAATTTGTAAATGAGTATTATCAAACAAAGTTTATAATTTATAAATTATAAATTCGTTTTTTAGTATTAAATAGAAACTTTGGTTTGAAAATTCACAAGCATGGAGAATTATCTCTATCGGCAAGCTTGGCTCCATTAGATAATATAGCCCAATGACTCTACGTTCAAATAAAAGTATAACTAACTTTTTTGAAATGAAGTATAACTAACTTGAAGGACCCTACAACTCCAGAAAAAAAAACTTGAAGGTCCCTCATTTATTTTTTATTTTTTATGAGCTCTTTGTGTGTGTGTTTTTCTAAGGTCTTTGTGATTATTATTATTAGTTTTATGTAGGGACAAAGGGCCATTAATCTTTTTTTATATTTAAATTGATTGATTTTTACTAAGTTCTACGATATCATTTTACGTATCGTTTTTCTAAAGCTAAGTAATGGGCTAATGGTCCAACCTTGTATTTTCTTTCCTAAGCTGTGAGCAACTAAGTCTACTATTTGTCTAGTTTATCAATACAAAATATGCACTTTTATATCTTTTATCTCGTTAACTTATGTTACCTAAATCTTGGTGTTTTTCTCCGTTGGATTTTTTCCTTCCTTTAAGGGGTGACATTGGCCTCGGATTCTCGTATCCTCTTGATTATATAGCCAACAATTATAAGTTAATTGTTTGTTTATATATATCATAAGCGATTATTACGTTTTGGGGAAGAGTATATTTTCTTTAATAAAGATCTCTTATTATTTGGAAGCCTCTAAATCTTCAAAATCTCATTTTATTTTTCTTTTACTCTTCATATATTAAGTGGTTATCTCTATTTTTTTTTCTCAAGATGTTTATAGGGTGTACGGATGGGCAACAATGTTGAGGCTTAATCGATGGGTTAAATAAGTTTGAAGGTGTGTTAAATATATGGTTAATTTGACATAATTTGAATTGTATTACACCAAAAACTAAAACAATTAAACGATTCATGAATTGAATCACGTATTTAAAATAAATCAGTTATCTATTTAAAAATTATTTTTCAAAATTTGCTTTTCCCGAAAAAATATGAAAAGTATTGAAACTTTTTTTTTTTTGAAAATTTTTTAAATAATTTTTTTCCTTATATATTTTCCACAAATAATCCAAACTTTTTTCTTGAAAATTATTTTTTATCAAAAGATATTTGAAATTTTTTACATTTATTTTTTGCTGAAAAAAAGAATCAAAAACTTCTTTCTCGAGAAAAATCGAAATATTTTTGTCAAAAGAATTTCAAGGAAAATGTCTAGGTGGTTTTAAAGAAGAAAACGGTGGAGGGAGACAATAAATTTATGAAGAATTTAATTGAATGTAACAATTGCCGCACATTAAGGTATTTTTCTTATGAATGTCCTAGCGGTGAGAAGAAAGGCTACTCATGACACATGGGAAGTACCATTTGCATTAGAAAACAAGTTTTGGTTTCTTAACTTAGTTGCAGCAACCACAATAGTGAAATAATTAAATGGCTAGTTTTATGAATTAGATGGAAAATTCTTAATCTTAGTCAAAACGTGGAGACAATTCTATGATGGCTATCGAAAGACGAAATATCAAACTTCAAATTGGTGGAACCACACAAGTTGTGATCGACGTGTACTACATATCAGAGCTAAAGAACACTTTACTCAGTATATGATAATTACAATAGAATAATTTGATAGTTGTTTTCAAAAACAATGTGTGCAAAGTATATCACGCTGAAATACGAGTAATAATTCAATCTCAAATGCCATCTAATTTATGTACAAATTAAGAGTAATTCAATTTTATGTACAAAATTAAATTCTCATTATAGGTGTTTGAGAAATTTTACTTCCGAAGAAATATGTATTATTTAATAACCAAAAAGATATATATTATCTAAGACGTTTTTATTTGTTTTAAATTAATTAATATTTATTTATTAGTACATGTTTGAGGTGATAATCTAATTTGAGACTGTCTTATCACTTTATTCATTTATTCTTTTTCTCTACCACCAAATCAAATTTATATTGTGGATATAATGACCAAAATTGGAGATACATCTACCATTTTTGCACGCATTAAATAAATTTATTTTGACAATTTTATTATAGAATATGAATTCTGAAATTCCCATTAGCTTTTTTTCTTCTCGACCGAAAATAAACACAAAAATATATTACTAGTCATTATGTATGATAAGAAAATCCAAATGAGCCGCTATTTAAAGACCAACCATACCTGCAGCAAAGCACGCACATCTCTCAAACTCAAACTCTGTAAGAAACAAAAAAAGCTTCAAAACTCAAACCAACCCAAACTTTTATATATCTAAAAAAACCGAAAAAAAATAAAAAAAAGGCACCCAAATTAACCGTTTTGCTTCACAGTTCACACCACAAACATGATAGCTTGCTTTGAACCCTTCGTTCACGGAAACGACACAGAATCAACTCCAAACGACGACGTATCTTCCCTCCAAACCTCTTTCCATTTCGGCCCAAACGCAATCGCAACCAAAGACTTCGGCGGCATGAAATCCTCCAACCCTCTCGCCGTAATCCGTCCCATCTCCACCGCCGACGTGGCAAGAGCAGTCAAAGCAGCAACAACAATAAAAAACCTCACGGTTGCGCCACGTGGCAACGGCCACTCTATCAACGGCCAATCCATGGCTGAAAAAGGACTCGTCCTCGACATGCGCGCTTTAGCAGAGGAACATTTTCAACTCCTCTGTATAGAAGGTGTTCCGTACGTCGACGTTTCTGGAGGGGCATTATGGGAAGAAGTGTTGAAACGGTGCGTTTCGCAGTTTCAACTTGCTCCTAGGTCGTGGACTGATTATCTCGGGTTAACGGTGGGTGGAACGCTTTCTAACGCCGGCGTTAGTGGTCAGACTTTCCGTTACGGTCCTCAAACGGCAAACGTAACGGAATTAGAAGTCGTTACTGGTAAAGGCGAAACTTTTGTTTGCTCCGAAAATCAAAATTCAGAGCTTTTTTTTGCCACGCTCGGTGGTCTTGGACAGTTTGGCATCATAACTAGAGCCAGAATCGTTCTTCAAAAATCCCCTGATATGGTAAAATTAAATTATTATTTAATTTCATATTCTTTTTATTTAATTTTGGTGTGATTTAATTTAAAATTGATTTAGGTGAGATGGATAAGGGTGGTTTACTCGGAATTTGAGGACTATACTAGAGATGCAGAGTGGCTGGTAACTTTGCCAGAAGGTGACGGTTTTGATTACGTGGAAGGGTTCGTTGTGGCTAACAATGATGACCCATGTAATGGATGGCCCACAATTCCGATGGGTTCGAACCAGATGTTCGACCCGGTTCGTTTACCTTCAGAAGCTGGACCGGTTATCTATTGCTTAGAACTTGCTCTTCACTACCGTAAAACAGCTCGATCTTCAGATGTCGATATGGTAATTAACTAACTTAATTCATTTTGCTAATTTTTTTAATTTAGTTTATGTTCCAATTGTTCAGACCTCAACTCTAAGATATCACATTTTTTATGTTGGGTCTGCTCAGAGTCTTTATGGTTTTGTATTTTTGTAAAATGGTTTCGATGGTTTTAAGTGGATAGGTTTATACACATTATTAAATGTTGAGAATTCTCAGTTTCAAACACAAGACTTGTATATCAATGTTTTGTAGCCACAACTGAATTCTATTTATTAATTAATTTATGCGTCAAACTAAAGACACTTGTTAAAGCTATATACAAATAAAAAAAACTACATTAAAGAGAACAAATATATATCATTCAAAAATTGAATTCACAATGTTACATACACTTTATAAAATAAAATATATATATCTCCTTAACAAGTGTCCAAGTGTTCATTAGCATTTTCCTTAACTTATATATCTATATTTTTTCAGCAAAATGTAAACGTTGAACCGGGTGGTGTTTTGTCTTTTATTAACGAGTTGTACGGATACGGGTCGGGTGTAGAATCCATCGGAAAATAATACACACCGTGACTCAATTTTGACCTAGGTGGCTTATTTTACTTACCGATTAAGGTGAAGGAAAAAAAAATAAAAAAAAGTTTTATTTTAGTGGTAGAGAACAAATTGAGGTGGGTCCCTAGTAAAAAAGTCAAATATACGAAGATTTCACCTACACATGTACGAAGTGGAGAGATGGAGAGGAGGGGTTATTTAATTCTCTTCTGCCATAAGCTACATACATAACGTCATAGCATATCATTTGGGTATAAGTGTTGGTTTTGGAGTTTGAGATTTTGTTTACTCTTTTATTTATTTTGAATTTGAATTATTTTTCTTCTTAAGAGGAAATGCCAATGGTTAGGGAAAACTGACTACACGGTCGTAATGTATCTTCCATTGGATTTTCTGACACATTACCTCTACTAAAAAGACTGTGTTGTTTGTTTCAAATTACCGAAGCGGACTGTACTTTGCTTTCTTGATACCTTAGCTATTAGCATAAAATGGTAACATAGAATTCCTTTATGGTTAAGGTTAAAATGGTCATGTAACATTAGTGGGTGCTCCATTTCCTCTGATCATTGAGATCTTGCTGACGTTACGGTCCCCCACAGTTCCGAAAATGGCCAAAAAACCATCATTTTCTGGAATCTCTAATATTAATATTTTAACTTTATTTATTTTTATACACATACATATTCATTTATTCGAATTACGAAAATACCCTTAATGCTTTTTTTTCTTACTTGCTGACTGGATTCTTTTTCTTGTAGAAAGTGGATAGATTACTTGGACGGCTGAGATTCGTTGAGGGTATAAAATTCGAGGATGATGTGAAGTACATGGATTTTTTGCTACGTGTAAAGCGTGTGGAGGAAGATGCAAAAGCGAAAGGAATATGGGATGCACCACATCCATGGTTGAACATGTTTGTGTCCAAGTCCAACATCGCTGATTTTGATCATGAAGTGTTCAAGAAAATCCTCAAACACGGGATCGGTGGTCCCATTCTAGTCTACCCACTATTGCGAAGCAAGTAAGTACACACTATACACATTCATATCTCCAAGTTTTTTTTTTTTTTTTTGAGGAAGCTCAAGCATTTTTATAGTTGTCGCCTCACAATTTTTAATATTTGAGATTTTTTTAGGGAAATATCTGAAACACATAAGGTTAAATAAATGCGACTATCAATTATTTTTATGAAACTTTTGCTACTGTGATTGTGTAATTATTATGGCGATACAAAAAATTATGATGATGTAGTTTACATCGTGATTGTGGTCATTTTTTTTATCAATTGTGTTTAGTCTTGATTTGGTAAAATGTAAGTATTTTTTACCCTCGAAGGGAGGAAAGCTATGTTTCACAAAATTTTATTAATGCGTTGGTTGGGTTGGTTGTGTGATCTTGACATGAATTGAGGCTGAGGTGGTTTATAATTATGACGAGGTTAAAAATTTAAAAATAATAGTAGTATAAAAAACTGAATTTAAGGGAATGAGTTAGATTTGTATATTAGGGTGATATAATGTTAGAAGTCTTGTTAAATATAATTAATTTACCTTTGTAGTTTAGTCTAAACTTATGGTAGAGAGAAATGGGGCAAGGGGCCCAGTACCAGGTACCGAAATGTGACCTGGTTGCCACGTATTTGAATCACCTGAGGGCATTACCTCTTTCACCCGATTTGCTTACTGGACCACACATTTTAAACGGGGGTGGTTAAGATTTAGAGGGTGGGTTGTAGTGATATTCCACTTGTTAGAACTAGAAAATGGGACCCCATTACCACCATCTCTTTGGTCGTATGGTAACCTCAGCTGTTTCATCATACTGCGCTTGTTTGTAGCCTCTTTATCTCACCTTCTCCGTACTCTATATTATTCACTTTTTATTTATTTATTTTAGCTTCTAAATTAAATTGTTACTCCCTCCTATAATATAAATAAAAAGTAACACTGTAGAGGAAGTACGAGATTTGAACATTAATTCTATTCCAACAACGTATCTTAGATGTTCAGTGTTGCCAATGAGAATGGACAAGAATATTTATTCGCCAACCGGATTACAGTGACACCGAGTTTTGTATTTTCTCTTGAAATGGGATTTGATTTCTGACAGACAAAAAACAAAATCGCCCTTGTGGTTCCACATACACAGGGTTTGGATTGTGATGCTGCTTTTCTAAGAGAAAAACAAATTAATTGGAATTTTGGTTACTCTTAAAGGGTCCCCTCCCCTCCCCACCCTTGCCCAACCCATCAATTGATACCTCATCCATTAATTCACCGATCACCATCAACATTATTACTACATTACAATTACGTTGTCACATTATGTTAGACTTTAGACATGAACAAACTAATATTAAAAGGTTAATGATTATAGTGTTTCATAAAAGAAGACTTAATTTACATTGTATCAATGATAAAGCTAGCTCATTACTATTGCATTTTGTTTCTTAAAAGAAGTCACACGTTGAAAAGTAAGCTTGGACTTGTTTCACTCTGTTTTATTTTCCTTCTAGAAATTTGTGAAATCTATTTTTGTCATCTAGTATCCTAAACTTTGAAAACAAATCACAACAGTTATAGCCTAATTGAGCTTTATGTGTTAATTATGATCAGGTGGGATGATAGACACTCGGTAGTGGTGCCTACAGACAGCAACATCTTCTACATAATAGCATTGCTACGATTTATTCCACCACCACCAAAGGGACCACCTACTGATAAATTGGTGGCACAAAACAATGCCATTATTCAACTGTGTTACAATAAAGGATTTAATTTCAAGTTATATCTTCCTCACTATCACTCACAGGAGAACTGGATACGCCACTTTGGGGAGGATAAATGGACTAGATTCCTACACAGAAAACAAAATTTTGATCCATTGGCTATTCTTGCACCTGGACAGAAATTATTTTCCAGAAACAACTCACATAATAATAATAATAATAATAATAATTAATTTGCTACATTATTAGTAATTACTACTAGTTATTAGTTAGCTAGTTTAGATAGATTGTTTCTCAATTGTAATTTTTGTCTTCATATTTTTTTTCCTCCTCCGTCATCCTCTTGTTGTTTCTTTCCCCAACCAATTACTACAATGTTGCATCCATCTTGTAAATCAATATTTTTGGGGTGAAATTAATGTGAATCATTATCCCTTCTGCACTCTGACATTTGCTTAAATAAAATAAAACTAGTGTGTAGCTTATGCTCGATAACAAATACAAAAAAAAAAAGAAATTTTGTTCCTAAAATTTTAATTCTTACGGTATTAAACTATTAACCGCAAAACCTCTAAGATATTTGGTGAGTTCTACGTCGATCATATTTATAAACAATCTACTTACTTAAAAATCATACAAAATTTTAATGATACAAAATTATATTTATAAGTTATAATATTGATTGATATCAATAATATATATATATATATATATATATATATATATATATGTTTTTATTTATTTTTATCTAGTTTTGTAATCGTTGAAGTTTTAAACGTTTTTTAAATCAGATTCATGGTGATTCACGGTAGATATATATATATATATATATATATATATATATGTTTTTATTTATTTTTATCTAGTTTTGTAATCGTTGAAGTTTTAAACGTTTTTTAAATCAGATTCATGGTGATTCACGGTAGATAACGATATACGTTAGAATTTGTCAACATATCAATCATTCTAGTCATATTTAGGTTGTTAAAAAAAATGTAACACTCAGTAACTATTTTCTTTAAATGAAAGTATGTTAGATTAGATTTGGATTATCTCCTGTCACAAAACACACCCATTAGTTGTTTTGTGAATCAAATTGACCAAATTTATTTTCCATGTTTCTCTTTCATTCACTTGCAAAAAAAAAAAAAAAATATTCTTTGAGAGATATACTCAATCTCGGTTGCTTTGATGATGTTGAACAAAATTTGATGTATGAAATTAAAGGCCAAGAATATATTATAAGGTTCGAACTAATCTTGGTGATGCATGACACGTATATGGGGAAGTTAGTAATTGGTTAAAGTCACTTTCATCCTATCAAGCAAACTAGCAAAGGCTTGTCAACCAGTCCTTTTCTTTTGGTCTCTTTGGATTTTTTTAACTTTAATAATAACCTACGTGTCAATTAGCCATTTGGACCGTGCACTATACATTTATATGTGTCTTATATTATCCGAGACAATATTAACTGGTTATGAGGTTTCTATTTAGCTTTGTTTCGTCCCTAGCTAGTAGTTAATAGTAACATATATAGCACCCTTTACTTTTCAATTCTCAATAAAAATATTAATTACTCCTCCAATTGTTCATTAGGAATATTTCAAGGTTTAAATAACACTTATTACTTATAGATAGAATATTGCACAACGAGATTTGAATTTGCTACGAATACTATATAGTGCAACAGTTGTGACAATCATCTCATTAAATAAAAATAATTATTTTTTCTTTTTTGTTATGAAATGAAGTTTAGATTTATTAAATTTTGAATATTCATCAAGATTAAAACACATTTCATGACCAAAAAAACATTAATAGAGATATTTATAGATTATGTCTTTGAACCAAAATTATACAAACTCAAATCAGATAAAGTTGAAACGGCTTTGATATGAGATACATCTTTGAACCACTCTTATACAAACTCAATTGAAAAGTTGGAATACAAAAACTTGAAAGTAGAAAACCACTTGGGTTTGGAGTTAGAACTATCGGATTCTTTAATTCTACTTTTGTATCTTTTTCATGTAGAAAGTTCAAATCCACATCAATAAAACAAGCTAAAATCTCAAAGAAAGTTATCACTTTTTTTCTTTCTTTTTTCACTCCCCCCTTTGAACCGGTTTCCACACAAATCCTCGGGCTCATCAAGTTTTGACACGAAAACCAAACAAAATCTACTTGGCTTCATGATTCTCCACTTTCATATTGTTTCTTTTGGTAACTTTTGTTTCCTTTCGTCTTGTTCTTTTTCTCTCATTTGTAATTTCCTTTTTACTCATCTTATAAAAAGCAGAGAAAAAATTAAAGTATAAAAAAAACAATAATATTTTTTGGGTCCCCTACGTAGCTTTAGAAGGCAATAATAAGATCATGATTTCTTGTAAGAAGCACCAACCAATCACAAAGCGTTACGTGATTAGACTCATGCAAAAGTAGCATCTACGTTCTATGGTAAACGTGTCATGCACCAACGTGCTTATTTTACAATATGCATTTTTAGTGTAACATATAGTACGGACGTGTAAGCCATGCGCGTGTAACTGTAATCTTAAAATTACAACTTGTAGCTTCCATTTTCTACTTAGTTTAATTAGTTACCTTTTATCCCATATGTGTCTGCTTTTTTACTATGCTTTGTTTCGTTTAATGAATTTAAAACACTAAAAAGAATGCAAAATAAACGAATCATTGAATAGTCAAACATGGTGTATATATGTGGTTGCCTCTTTTACATGGGATTTAGATAATAGTTGTATTTGCTTTAGAATACGTGAACAAAAAATTCCAAAAATTAGATAGATAATATTTGTATTTTTTTTTTATCTATTTAGATTTGTGTTGTATGTATTTTGCAATTATTGTAGGAATTCAAGTCTAATGAAATGAGCTTCGAAGTCAAATAGGGGAACACTCACAATAATAAACTACTTGTAATTAATATTGACTACATTAATAATTTAGTAATAGCTATAAAAAAATATATAAATATAGATAAAAGTAGGTTAATAAAATATTTTGGTCTAAATAATGACTCGGTCAACAAAAAGAAATCTTTTTTTTTAATGACTTAATTAATTTTATATGTGTTGAACTTTCATAAACGTAGCCACCTGCATGGAATTTCTTGGATTGTCGGATTTAGTAGTTCTAGGGGGTGATCATTTGTAAATTGTTATACAGAAGAAATCTCATATATTTTTTAATTTTTTTTTACCATCACCATGTTAAAGCACGTGATTTATCTTCTTTTGTTGTAAGAAAGGATATTTTTTATTTTGGTCAAAAAAAACAATACTTATTTAGTTGAATGCTTTTGAGTGATAAAATATACTTTAAAAGCAGAGCTTCTTTTCCAACCATGCATGAAGGACTATATGTTAGCATCAATTCTGATTTTCTTCATTTGGTAATAGATTTCTACGATCGATACTCAATTTTTGATAAGATTGTGTTTCATATGCTATATGAGATTTAACTTTACGAGGCTTCGTTCGCTTCATGTTCTCCCCACAAAAGAATATTCTACTTTATAAACTGAATATAATAAAAATCACAAAGAGCATAGTTAATTTGACTTGAATAGTGGATATTCATGCTTGTTGAAGGAAAGAATTGATGCTTTTTTTTTTTTGGTACATAAAGAATTGATGCTTTAGTCTTGTACTATTGGGAACAAAGTACTTAGTGGTTCTCCATATATACAAATATTAATGGTTAGAGGGATAGTCCAAATGGTATAGTACTGTTTTTTCCACACATGATCGATTTTTTTAAAATAGTACTCCTTTCCTTCCCACGATATTTGTCACAATTGACTACTTTATACAAAATAAAATAAAAAAATGACAATTTTACTAAATCAATTTTTTTAATTATTGATTGATTTTTATTAATTTATATGTAAATGAAAAATAATAACTTGAAAATACTACATATAATGTTAATTAAAGGGTTATAATTAATTGTAAAAAAAATATTACATTGAAAATAAAAATGACATTTTTTTGGGAATAATTTTATTTTTCAAATGAAATAAATATTTAGGACAGAATTGTATCATTTTAACTTTATGAAAATCACTTAGCCTCAACTAAAGTTTACTATTTTGGTGTAGCAAAAAGTTTCACATTACTTAAGAATCAAGACTAATAATGACTTACAAATAGCATTCACACTTATGACACCTTACGCACATAACATAAAATGGATAGTACCTCTCAAAAATCTGGCTTAGGCTATAACTCATAAAAACAGCAACAAACGACCTTGACATCGTTTACATAATTTAAATATTATATTAAACATATATTTAGATTTTTTAAAATAGGAAAATGCTATAAATAATTAATTCAAACTACACTAAGCTTCTCAATCTCACAATCCCAAATTATTGGGCTAAAATATAATTTATTTTATTTATCTTTTATCTAATATTTATTTTAGTTTTTTTATTTTTGTATCTGTTTTAATCATTTATCTTTTATTTAATATTCATTTTAATTTTTTTATCTTAAAATCATACAAGTTTGTCATTTTATTAAGGATTAAAAAAATAATAGGATCTATGAAGGTTGGTTCAGTTGATAAGGAGTTGGCTCACACCCACAAGGTTATGGGTTCAACTCTTGTTGTCGTCGATGTGAAGCTCTCTTTGGTGAGTAGTGGTGGGATCAACTTTCGTTGTCAATGTGAATACTTATTTGATAGGTGATTTGTAAGTACCTTTATTTGATAACTGCTCTGACCTTAATGAGTTTTTAAAACCCAATTCATTTAATTTTTTTTAATAAAAAGATATTAGATAAAAAAAAAATAAGAACAAAAAAATAATTAAACCAATTATTTTTGTTGATCCTTACTAGATAAACCAATTATTTTTGTTGATAACTGCTCATACTTGGTGATATTATTTGGGTGGTAAGGTCTGATTCGGTCACAATTTCTTTGGGTTAATATGCAGTCGTGAATTGTATCGTGCACTCCCTACCCGCCTCATTTCTATGGAAAGGACCATTTTGCCCCCTAGTGTTATATATAAAAACCCTCAAAAAAATTCACTTTCCTTTTTTTCATTCATTTCCTTCGAACCTTTAAAATATCTAAATCACAAATGGCAAAAACTTTGAAAATCGAAACGTTTGAAATTGAATAGTAAGACAAACCTTCGAAAATTTGAAACTTTCGAATCAGTATTTTTCCAAATTTTCGAAAGTTTCTATGATTATTAAACTTTCGAAATGCATTTTTCCCAAATATTATGAAACTTTCGAAGTTTGCATCAACCTAAAAGTTTCGAAATGTAGAAATCTTCGAAACTTTCTAACAATATGAAGTTTCGAATTGTAAAAATTCCATTTTCGAAACTTTGAAATGGTTGGAATGTTTCGAAGTTGTTTCAAAAGTTTGGCCTTCAATGAAACTTCCGAAACCTATTTCAAAAGTTTGAGAACATTCTGAAAGTTCCAAAATTTATTTTTTTTAAGTTTTTTTTTTCCATTTTTTTAATATTGATATATTGTTGTGCCTAGAATGAGATGTGCATTTGGCCAAATTATTCTCAACTTGATAGGTGATAGAGGTGATGGTGCAGAGATAATTCTACCAACAGCATCAAACAGACGACGGAATAATGCAAATCGTCAAATTAGGCAGCGTCGTCGAAGACATGATGTCCAGGATGATGTCGTTGAGCCTACTGAGCATGTACAGATAGATGAGGATGTCCCCGAGCCTCCACATATGGAGCAGGATGAGGAACAGTATGTTGCACATGCTGATGATGATGATATTCATGATGTTGTTGCACATGTTGATGATGTTCATGATATTGATGACATTGATGAGCAGGATCAGGAGACCGGATTACCCGGAGGATCGATGGTGACACATGTGTTGACACAGTATGAGCCTCACGTGGCTCGAAGGCTATGGGAAGAAAAGATATATGTTAATTAATTTTTAATTATATTTAATTATTTGTTTATTTAAGTTTATTTAATTTAAGTTTATTTAATTATTTTTATTTAATTTAAGTTTATTTAATTATTTTTATTTAATTTAAGTTTATTTAATTATTTTTTATTTATATTTATTTAATTAATTGTTTATATAAGTTTATTTGATTAATTAATTATTCTGTAATTACTCGCAGGATCGTGGATCGTTAAAAGTTATTACTCATGGATTGAAGCTGAAGAAGTTTACCGAAGTTCCTGTGCCAGATCCTATACAGCATTGGATTCGGGAATTAGGGCTGCTACATCTGTCTTCAGCCTACCTCACTATGGTTGATGCTGGTTTTATATCTGAATTTGTTGAAAGATGGCACATGGAGATCAGCTCATTTTATTTGTCATTTGGAGTGATAACTATCACGTTAGACGATGTACGACTCTCCTTTACATCTCACCCCATGGTAAAAAATTTGTTGCGCTTGTGAATATGAACGTTAATAATACTACAAGAGCTGCACATGAGTACTTAGGTGCAACATGTGAGGAAGCACTAGCTGAGATTAATTATAATAAATATGTCTAATATAGAATGTAATGGTTGCGTGAATTATATAGTCGTCTCCATTTAGTGAAGTTCATGAGATATTAAGTGAGTTAAGCCGCTTGTACGATGATTGTTGATTGTGTTATGTATGATTGAGATATTGAAGATGAATTTCTATTTTAATATTTTGTGTTATTTATGAATTTTTAATTTGAGTTAATCCGCATTTATTTTGAGTTAATCAATGATAAAAGACATTCTAAATGATAAAACAAGATGATTTGATAAATGATGGATCAATGATAAATGATATTCTAATAATCCACGATAAATGATAACACGTAAATGATAAATGATATACAAGATATTCTAATCTTCATTTAATGAAATACAAGATGATCTGATAACTGATGATCAATGTGTTCTCAATGCTTCATATGTGATGCATAAGCTATTTCCCATGTTTTTGCACACTCACTATAGAAGTCTTTCCATTTTTGTGAGGTAAGTGACAAAGGACAATCATACTTCAATTTGATTTGAACAAGAAAATATTAAACATTAATTTATCTTAGAGTAAACAGACAATTTTTCTTGCGATAACAAGTTACTATTGATTTTGATTTTAATTTATATCTTCGACCTCTTTCGCATCCCAAAATGAATCTATCTTTTCTTTCCCTTTTTTCGGTAGCTTTATCTGATCGAATGGTAACAATTAAAATTTTATTTTACCTTTCAATATTTTTTGTCCATTCAAATACAGCTTCTCGAGAGGGAAATACCTACAAATATGTTTCAAATAAAACATCAAACATATCGCTATTAAAAAAAAATAAAAAAATTGATCGGTGTTGGATTATCAGTAATAATATCTGATCGGTGGTGAATTTTTCTGTATAATCTATAATCGTTCTTGAAGCAAGAAATTCAACTCTACTCATATCTAATTTCAAAAATAGTAATAAATTTAATTAATAATAATATTTATAAATTTATTTTTCAAAATATATTTTTAATTATAACATACATCAGGAACTTTTTTAAAAAAATTGAAACTTTTGAAATTGTGTTACTTCGAATGTTTGAAATATTCGAAGGATATGTTTTTCGAAAGTTTGAAATTTTCGAGCACTACATTTTTGGAAGTTTCAAATTCATCAAAATTTTCGAAACTTTCTAGAAAATCACACTTCGGAACTTTTAAATTTATCCAAAGTTTCGAAAGTTTCATATGATATTGGAAAATTGCATTTAGAAAGTTTGATATTTATCAAAAGTTTTGAAATTGGTTAAATTTTATGGAAAATTAAATTTCGAAAGTTTCATATTTAACAAAACTTTCAAAAATATCAAAAAACTCACTTTGTTATTATTTCGAAAGTTTGTAATTTTTGATTATTTAGAAATATTTTATAATTTTCAAAATAGGGGTGAGAAATAAAATGGTAAATTGTTTATAGTTTTATACAAAATAAAAAAGGACAAAATAGTCTTTAATGAAAAATAGAGGTGAGAGGTACAATTGGGGGTGTGGGATATAATTTTCTATGCAGTCTCAATATAGTTTGTGTTTATTTGGGCTTTGATTTGTATTTAGACTGGCTGACCCGTCTTGGGCCTTAGGCTCGGCCTATAATATGTTTGCTTTTGGGCTTTGCACCGTTTCTTGTAAGAGAAATGTACCATGTACCCCCTCACTTTAACTTCCCACCCTCCACCCCCCATTTCAAATAAAAATACCATTTTGTCCATTAAAAAAGTTAACCACTCCATTATTCACTCCATTTTTCGAAACTTCCAAAAGTTTTAAACTTTCGAAATATAAAAAAGTGAACTTTTTTGACATTTTCGAAACTTTTGATAAACACAAAAGTTTCGAAACGTAATTTTTCAAAATATTTTGATATTTTTGAAACTTTTGATAAATCTAAAACTTTCGAAATGTACATGGTAATTAAAGTGAGGGTCTGCATGGTACATTTCTCTTCCTGTAAATAAAGCAATAATCATTCGATCCAGAAACTTGAAGACGTTTGACGGTGTAATTTTTTCTTTTTCTTTTTATGTTTAGTTTTTTTTTTTAACTAGTAAAAAATTCGTATTATTACACGCGTCACGCTCATTGATATTTTATAATGTCTCATATATATTTAAAAAAAAAATTATTTAATTTATTAATAATAAATATTTTTTATATTTATTAATTTCAAAAAATTGTTTCGTGTTTTTTTAATATTTATTAATGATAAATATTTTTCATCCATTCTTATGTATCAGTAGCAAATATTTATTTCATAATTTATATTTATTATTGACAATATATTTTTTTTGCGTATTAAAAAAAAATTATTTATCTAATATTTTATTTATATTTATCAATGATAGATATTTGTCTTGTGTTTTTTTTAATATTTTTCAATAATAAATATTTGTATATTGTTTTTTTATGTATTAGGAACAAGTATTTGCACTATAATTTTATATTTATCACTGTCAATATTTGTCACATGATGTAATTTTTTATACTTATCACTAATAAATATTTGTACCATCTTTTTGGATAGTGTTTAAAATTAGAAGAATAAAAAAAAGACCAACAAATATTTGTTCCATTGTTTTTTATATTTATCATTTATTTAATTTTATTGAAATTACAATTTTTTTTTTATATTTATCATTGATAAATATTTATCACATATTTTTTAATATTGTTTGAAATCAGAAAAAATAAAAAACAAACAAATATGTATTCAGTTTTTTTATTTTATTTTTATATTTATCATTTATATAATTTTATTAAAATTAATAAATTTTCTTTGTGTAATTACATTGTGGTTCAATTAAGGCTTCTATTAATGTTTTTACTTTATAAACCAATTATATAGATGACAAGTATGTTTTAGCTGCACTTTTTTATTGCAGGTTTACGTGTAATATTTTTTTTCAATTTTTATATGCAATTTTATTTGCACGATTTTTAAATATTTTTTGAAGCTTGTTTTGTGTGCATAATTTTGTGTGTGCATTTTTTTACCTGCAGTTTTTTATTTGAATTAAATAATCATTAAAATATATTATTCTTTAATCTTTAAATAAAACAAAAATTCTCAATTTTAAATAGATAACATTATAATTTTCAAAGCACATTCTCCTCAATAGTTTCCTAATATAATTCCTACTAATGAATATAAAATAGGCTCAAGAAAGTGAAAACTACGATAACTCTAAAACGAATGTTTGTTGGAAAGAGGAAAAGATAGTCGACTTAATACTTAATAGTTTTATATTATGAATAATAATGTAAAGGTTAAAAAAAAGTGAGTATATTTTACACTTAAATTGTAAAAATATTTATTAAAGACGAGATAAACATATTATAAGCAAGAAATAAGTGTAATTACTATTTATTTCGATTAATGGAGATAGAATTTTATTTGTTATAAGTGAAACTAGTAAGTGGCCCATACTACATCTTCACATATTCAAATTTTTAGTTTGAAAATGAATAAAATAATTGATTAAATATTATATGAATAATTATAATATGTTATTTTAAATAATTAATTGAATTTGATAATTGTATAAATATATTTATTTTCGTTAAGTGTTTTGTTCAAATATTAAAATAAATTATAATATTATATTATTAACTGTTTATAATTAATATAATCAAAACAAGATACTATAATATTAAAATATATATAATTTAAGTTTTGATTTAAACAGTCAAATATTAATATTGTTAAAGACACAAATTATGACGAATCTGAAATACGTATTTTTCATATTTAATGTGTGTGAATTTCAATCATAAATTCTAAATAAAAAAATAAATAACTATATATTTTTTTTTTAAGATGCTCTCATTTTCAATCTTAAATCAATTACAAACTCACCTTTTTTTTAACTCAAATTATAAAATACGGATAATATTAGTTTTTAAATTTAAATAATAAAAACTATTCTGACACATTATTTTTTATGAATCAAGAACAATATGATAATTATCTACACTTTTAATAATTAAAATGGTGAATGAAAGAAATAGCCAAAATAATTTGTGTTATTTGTTTGAACTAAAGAGAAAAAATTGGACCAAAAGTTTGTCGAAGGTACTAGAAAGAACCGTAAATAAAAGTGAATGTTGAGAGCCACGTGTGACGTGTCCAAGATTCTAATTCGGATCGTTTCATTTGTAACCGACGCAACCAGATGTTTCCGTAATCAAAACAAGAAACTGCTAGATGTTTCAAAACACACTTCCTATGTGTTTGTTTTATTTTTCCTGAATTCCTCGTCAGAAATATTTCAATTCACACCATCTCTATTACCACAGAGAACAAATCAACGCATTCTTAATGAAAAGATATAGAGGAATTTTAATTGAATTAATGCTAATATTCGTAATATATTTTTCTTAATAGAAAATATTTAATGTTAGTCGTATTTAAGAGTTAAATAGATAATTTAGTAAATTTTAATTATATTTTATCAGAAATTTAATAAATTAATTGTTTATATTAATCACCTGAAAGACTACTACATACTGTAAAGGGAAATAAATAAGAAGAAAATTGACTAGTTGACCAGCAATTCCAATTGATTAGAGCACAATTATTTCGCCAGATATTTTTATTATTAAAAACATAAAATAAAACGGAGTGATAAAGATGTAATTGAAAGAAAATAAAGTAAAAATGTGCATGGTTTGTTTCTTCTGTTTTCCTAAGCTCAAACTTAGATGAATTAACTCAAATATTTGTGTCAAGTTTCTTATATTGATTTCCAAACAAACTGAAAATATGCAAAGTTTAACCATATATGCACCTTTTGATGTAAAATTTTCCTAACTAGAAACCAAAGGCCCATTTATGTTTGTGAGGTTTATTTCTCTGGAATGGGCTTCGTTCTATTTAGGGCTAAAAAACGGCCCTTTCGTGGACTTTTAAAGTGGCCACTGCAAACAAAAAAAATTAATAATAATGTATTAGGACTCGAGCTAATTTTAATGTTCTCTTTACTAAAATTAACTGATAGCTTAGAACTGTTACATTAATTGAGTGATTAATAAAATTAGCAGTGAAACTAACTTAAAATATAAATGTCACTCTTAATTATTAATTAATTTAAATATTTTAAAAGTAGTATTTTAAAATTTATCAATCTGATAAATTTTTTATCTATTTTAAATGAAAATAAATAAATAAATAATTTACTTTAAATATTAATAATTTTAAAATTTATATTTCTTATAAATAATTTAAAATTATAATAAATAAGATATTTATTATATATATATATATATATAGTTAGTTTTATTTTAAATTTATATCGTTATTGTTATGGTGTTAAATTTAAATTGTTATTGAGGGAGAAACTATTTCAATCTTGTGGAATATCTATTGCTCTTGAAACAAGTTGTTCTTTGAAGATGTGCAACTGATGTTACATTCAATAGTTGCAGGAATTTTTGCACAACTTGGACTTGTGAAGCAAGCCTTTACAAATACCAACTCATTTCTTCCTTCTCGATCACATTTTCAAAAATTAAAAAATATTAAAAATTCAAAATTTCCATGTCTTGAAAAATCTAAAATTTCATATTCTATAAAATTAAAATATAATTTTTTTATTTAAAAAACATAAGACTCGACGTATTGTCATGGACAATACTTTGTAAAAATTTAATTTTAGAATTTTAAATTTTTGGAAAATTTAAAATATTATTATATTAAAAAATAATTTTTAAAAATAAAATATTGATATTATTATACTAAATATCATATTTTAAATTCAAATATAAATCATTTTGTAATTATGTACTTGGTAATTTGAGTAGGTTTGTGGAGTGGGGAATATGCAAGTATGAACTATACATCTACGAAAGCTGTGTCTCCCTCACTCATCGTACTTGGCAATTAATTCCACACAAGCAATTAAACTTACAAAGAAAATTAATCTATTGTGATGGTATAGTTGAGATTTGAGTGGGACATGATGTTAGATGTTTGTAGCCAAATTTAGTTATCACATCAAACACATGTAAGCACACGGGGAAAGAGAAGTGGAAGTTGTTGCCGCCACTTAACTAAACAATCTACTGTTATATTACTGTAACTTGCGCTCGCGTGTGATCATGAAAAATTATCAACACAAAAGAGGACACAGTCAAATGTCGTATAAAATCACCATTAATCTTTCATCGACATCGTAAAATGTCATTTAAAATAATAAACAATACTTTTGTTAGCATAACTTACTGTATTGTAGATTAGAGGCACTGTAGATATTACACAAGGTTAAGTATTTATTTTCTCTTTTTTCTTAATTCGGATTTACTATTCACTTTCATTTATCATATTTGTGTTATTTTATAAATATTTTTTTTTCTTTTCTCACTCGTTTAATCCATTTTTCTTTTATGTCAACTGATAAATAAATTATTTTTTTTTCTCTTAAGTCAAAATAAATCATGAATCAGTTTTTGGAGAACAAAACATGTTATATGTTCAATGATATATATGTTTTTAGAATTAACTTTTAATACTATATAGGTGACAATTGATTACAATTATTAAAAAACTTTTTTTATTGTGAAATTCATCCAAGATTAATTAATTAATTAGATGCAAAATAAATGGGAGTTGATGAATGACTGAGAGATTATATAGAGAGACGTGAAGAGAGATAGAGAAGAGATGGAGATATTAATTTTTAAGAATGTCAATAATGATAAAATTATTCAGTATTATTAAAATAAGTAAACAAATAAAGAAGAAATATGAAAAATACTTTAAGTTAGAAGTGACAATAATATGAATGATATATGATAATAGATGAAGGAAAAACAAAGGCAAGTTAAAGTTTCAATATGCAAAAATGGTGTTCACAACACAATATAATAGTAAGGCATAAATACTATAAAAAGGTAAGGTATAAGTACTAAAGTCTCATAACACTAAAAATAATATTTAATCTAATATGCTCTACAAATTCATGACGCATTACACATAGAGCATCGATAGTTTATCAATTTATAAATGAAAACTTTTAATATAATGCATATTTGTGAACAAGTCAACAATCTATGAGGAGACTGAGACAAAAAAATAAAGTCATGGTACCATGCAAAAGTTGACGACGAGTGAAATGACAATCAATTTTAATGTGATTGGTGCATTCATGAAATGTTGAGTTATACACAATCTAAATGACATTCATTTTATTGCAATACATAAATGACGATTCAAATAGACAAATACGCATATCAGATAGTAGCCACCACTATCGAATTATTTCAGTAATGGTGAGTGACATGACATGATACTCCGTTTTTGTAGAAGAACGAGATAATGTGTATTTTTTTATAACTTTTTTAATATATGTACTCCATGAAATATGCAAAACCATGTGGTAGACTTATGATATGCGGAAGTTATTGCTCTAATCAACTTCAAAGTAAGTATATAACTCCAATGAGGAAGTATGGAGAAAAAATAAGACTCTGAAATTGTATACATCGAATATAACGAATATTACAAACAATGATTGTCCAACATATTATATTGGGAGAAGTAGTAAATTGACCTACAACATGCACATCATAAGCAATATCAAGCATGATAATGGTAAGGTACACCAAATTGTCAACCAAAGTACTATACAAGGTAGATCTGATATATATGAACACCATTATAAGAAATATATTTCACATTCAAATCAACAAAACTACTGGTTGCTCAAGTATCATAAAGACGGGTCTATTCAATAAGGTTGACAATGTACTTATATTGAGATAGAATACTGCCTTTGAGAGTGACAACTTCAATCCGCAACAAGCAGCAAAATGTGCTCAAGTTGTTCATCTTAAATTGTATGCTTAACTGCAATTTCAACTTATTAATCTCATTATCATCATCACATGTGATAATAATTTCATCAATATATAAATAAGGTATAACACGACAATGAGAAAATGAACTTGAGAAACAAAGTCGATGCATGATCACTATAATGGAACCCATGTGATTTAATCACCGTATAAAATTGTTCAATCCAAACATGATAAGCTTGTTTAATAACATATGTAGCCTTTTTCAATTTACTCACTTCACTCGGTCTAGGAAAAACACCACAAAGAGATATTATATAAACTTCCTCTAAAATATCACATTTAAATAAAAATAAAAATTGACATTCATTTGAGAAATATATAAACATATAAAATAGCAATAGAATAATTAACTTGTAATAGTTACCTTGTAAAATAGTTTTTTAGCTTAACTTGTAGTAATTCCAAATTTTATAAATTAAAAAAAAATAGTAAACAAAATTAATTATATATAATTTAAGAAAAGTCCACTATACTATTAAATAAAAAATATAGTATTTTGTTTTAAAAATCACACGAGTGGCTAAATGATTCTTTTTATATTGATATTGATAAGCTTGATATATGTAAACGATACAACTACCTTCATTATAAAAATATATTTAATTACAAAATTAAAATTAAATTAATGTTAATATTTTATATAATTTAATAATAATAATAATTTAATTTTAAATATTGTAGTTTCAATATATTTTAATCTTGTTTGCTTATATATATAAAAAAATAACCTTATGATAAAAAATCATGCATATTTTTTAAAATTAATTATTATACACAATTAAAATATTATATATTTTTAATTTATATCTATTAAAAAATTTATTTTTATATTATATTTTTTAAAGGTAAATAATTAAATAACTTTCTTATCTTATTCTACCATTTTCAATTTGACTCATATTCAATATTTTTTGTAACTATAAATAGAGTTTGAGAATTATCTTTAACACCATATTTTACTGAATCATCATATTTAACTTAATATTATTCTCTTTTCTTTTTTTGCTCTTATCATATAATACTCGTAATCTATTATATTTTACCAACTCGTCAAACATTAAGTTTTACCAACTCATCAAATATTAAATTGAGATAATATATAATATTTTATTGCCTTATTTATCTCGTCATAATTAACAAATGAATAATCACTAATTATTTATTTTTACTTATAATCAAAACATCACACAATATCTTATTATCATATTTTTGTGAGTCATCAAATATTAGATTGAGACAAAGATATTAGAATTTATTTTATGTTATTACTCTTATCATAAACCTTACACAAGATAAGATTTAAAATAATATTTATTTTGCTGACTCGTCAAACATTAAATTACGAAAAAATACACTTATTTACTTTATCTTATTTCTCTTATCATAGCCAATAAACGAATCTATACAAATTAATTATTTTTACTTATAACTAAATTATCACATATTAATAATTACGACTCTTATATTCAAAATATCTTTTGTTTATATATAATAATAAATCACATTTATTAAAACACTCTATCTATCTTATCTCTCAAAGTATTAAATGAGTTTTGGTGTTCACACACATTTTCCTAAAATTTATTACACCAAAATGAAAATTAAATTCATATGTGCAAAATCTACTGACATTTAATTTTGAGAAATAATAATAAACTCTGAAACAGTGAAGTGAACTAAACCGTAAAAAACGACGTCGTTGAAATGGTCATTTCTCTCCATCACTTTTGCGAACAAAAAAGTACCAAGTTTTTCTGATTTTGCTCAGATACACAAACCAAACCAAACACATTTCAACAACAGCAACACCTTCTTCAAGATCCGATCAGATCCATTCAACTTTCTTCATCCACTCTCCATTTCCTCTCTATCTCTCTCTCTTAGTCTATTTCTCTCTCATCAATTTCACCGATCAATTTCTCCGTTACCTCTTCCCGTTTCACCTTCGCCGCCGGTTAGGGTTTCTTCAAACTCTACTCGAAATGCGCGGGATCGAGACACACGGTTCGTGAACACACCGTCTTCAATTTCACCAAGTGCATGAAGCTTTGGTGTTGTCTATGCTTCAACGAAGAAGAAAAGGAAGAAGAAGACGAAGAGGTAAAACGTAATCTTGTTATGAAGAACGACGAGGACATTATCGGAAACGTTGCTGATGACGATGATGGTGATGATGATGAAGCTGTTCCTAGAATTTACGAGGCTAGATTTCTTGCACAATTTGGAAGTGGTGCGTTTCGTTATCGGCCAGCCACACGTTTGTCGGAGGGAGAAAGTAGCTCTGTAAACGCCGATGTAGTTCCGGTTACCGGTTTTGAGAGTCCTCCCGTCGATGAAAGCCGTGATTCGTCGCACAAACGCGCCAAGTTCTACAAGTGAGTGTTTTTTTTTTTGGCGCAAGAGTTAGTTATTTTTTGATAAAAAATATTTTTTATGTGCATTGTTGTGAGAAAATGTTGATGTGTCGGGAATTGAAGTGAATAGTTGTTAATTTTACTGTGTTGTGATGTTGGTGAATTTGGTTGTGATGATTGATTGTGTTTTTCTTGCAGTGAGTGTCGGTTTGATGACCCGACAACGTCTTCTAGTAATGTGAAATACTCTATGGATATTGGAGATTTTGACTCTTCTCTTCGACCTAGTAATGTCACTTGTTATGGTGATTTTGCATTGATGTGCACTGGGGATGATGGTAACGGTGTGGAAGATAGTGAAGGGAACGACAGTGACAGTTCAAAACAAGATGAAGAAGAGGTTGTCAGGATGGATCTCACGGATGACCTGTTGCATATGGTACACCAAGCGGAAAAAATGTCAATTTTTTATTGCAATGTTTATTTTTTTGTTTATGTCTCTTTTAATTAAATTTAGCGTCTTATGATATATGGGTTTGATATCAAAAGTCTAATTTTTGTCTTATGATATCAAGTCTCACTTTTTCTATAAGTTTTTTTCTCTTATGTCGTCTTTCTTTACCTGTGAAATTTAGGTTTTCTCATTTCTGGAACAAACCGATCTCTGCAGAGCCGCCAGAGTGTGTAAGCAGTGGCGAATTGCTAGCACCCATGAAGATTTCTGGAAGAGTTTGAATTTTGAAGATCGGAACATATCTGTAGAGCAATGTGAGCTTGAGTTTTTATTGTATTAATTATGAAAGTTTTTAGTTGTGTTGTTGCAGCAAGCCTTTTTATTTAACATTCAGTTTTGGGAATTGGAAATTGGGGATTTGTTATTAATTTAAGTCCTGCTTCTGTAAATCAACTTTAATAGGTAAATGTGCTTATTCAAAGCTCTATATGTAATTGCAGTTGAGGACATGTGTAGGCGTTATCCAAATGCTACAGCAATGAGCATATCAGGACCGTCCATTTATTTGCTGGTCATGAAGACAATTTCTTTGTTAAGGTAGGTATTTTGTGTGACATTTCACTGAATCAAGCAATCTTGGACTCCAGTTGATTTGTTATAATTATTTTCAGGAATCTTGAGGTTTTAACATTAGGAAGAGGACAGATAGCAGATGCTTTTTTTCTTGCTCTACCTGATTGTTCTATGTTGAAAGAGTTGAATATCAATGATTCTACACTTGGCAATAGTATTCAGGAGATATCTGTCGTACATGAGAGATTGTGTCATCTTAAACTAACAAAATGTCGTGTCATGCGAATACAAGTCAGGTGAATATCCTTCAAAGTTTGATTGTCATTTAGCTGTCACTTTGTTGATAAGATATAAACTGATGGTATATTCCTTTTTCAGGTGCCCACAACTTAAAACTATGTCATTGAAGCGCAGTAACATGGCACAGGTCGTGCTTAATTGCCCTCTTTTGCTTGAACTTGATATAGGCTCTTGCCACAAACTTCCTGATGCTGCTATTCGCGCTGCTGCAACTTCATGCCCTCAACTAGTGTGGCTGGACATGCGTAACTGTTCTTGTGTCAGTGATGAAACACTGCGTGAAATAGCACAGCATTGTCCTAATCTTGGTTTTCTTGATGCATCATATTGCCCAAACATATCTTTGGAGGTTTGCTTCAAAATCTATTCTTACTTTTTGAGTATGTACGATTTTATTTTGAACCTGCATCTCTGCCTCTGTCTGACATTGTCATTTTTCTCTTTTAAGTCTGTTCGACTCCATATGTTGACAGTTCTAAAGCTTCATAGTTGTGAAGGCATCACTTCTGCATCAATGGCTGCAATAGCTCATAGTTCTATGTTGGAGGTATGCTATTTGTCCCAAATATCTGTTATTAACGATGTGGTTGAATTTCCAAGTATTTGGATGAATACATGATGTCACCGCCAATGCAGGTTTTGGAGCTTGACAATTGCAGCCTATTAACTTCGGTGTCATTGGATCTTCCACGATTGAACAATATTAGATTGGTGCACTGTCGCAAGTATGTTTCTGCTTCATTCTTTTCCTCCCAAGAAAAGTACAACAATTGTATTATTGATCTTTTTCTTTCTTTGTTGCTTGTGTGCAATGTACTTGCTTCTTAAGAAAACAGGCTATCCTTTTTTTTATTGTTGTGTCTAATTTATTTTTTGAATGGTTCCTTGGCAGATTGGCAGATTTGAACTTGAGGGCTATATCACTTTCTTCTATACAAGTGTCTAACTGCCCTGTACTCCACAGAATCAACATCACTTCAAATTCACTTCAAGTATGTCTTGCAATTATTCCTGGTTTCATTCCTCATTCTCATGCATACTAGAGCATAGCCCTCAATGATGATCGTTGTGGTGATGCAGAAAATAGCATTGCAAAAGCAGGATAGCTTAACTACATTAGGACTGCAATGTCAGTCTTTACAAGAAGTGGACCTCTCTGAGTGTGAATCTTTGACAAACACTATATGTGATGTTTTTAGTCATGGTGGGGGATGCCCTATGTTGAAATCACTAGTTCTTGATAATTGTGAGGTACATGAATAAAACTCTCCTTTTGTCATTTCTTGGATTCATACTTTCCAAAATTTGATTATTCATGAGATATGTTAGTAGTATATTTTGATAAATCAAATGGATGTTACCCTACAAGTTGATTCTACTTACCCAATTCTAATTGTTTTTATAAGTTGTAATCAACTAATCTAATTGTGCCAAAACTTTTGAATTGAAATTTTGCCTATAGTGTTATTTTCTATAATTCTAAAAAACTTTTTTTGTCTGTCATATTGATAACTTCTGAACGGGTGTTTTGTTAGGAACCAGAAAAATAAAGACAGCAATAGAACAGTATATATTTGTATCATTCACAGTAAAACAGATGAGAATAGTAAGGAAATAGGGTTACTAACTGACGCAGAGTAAAGCCCCTTCAGAGATCTATTGCCCTCTGCTCGTAGCAGAGATCTAATTCTCCAAGATGATTCATATCTCCTTAACATTCTTATATAATTCTCTCTCAATCATGTGCTGCCCAATTCGGTTACACCTTTTGTCACCTCATCATTCTCCTTCTCTTTCCTATTCTTCCTAACGGAAACCTTCTACACCCTTGGTCCCACATTTGAGCTCATATAAGGACCCATGGCCCTATCATATTCTCGGTGTCATCACGAGTCTCAATATCAGTCGAAAGAATTGCTGAAGTTTGTGAATTTAGTTGAAATAATCGCATGAAGCATTCACTATTACAATATCAGCATTTCAATGAATCAATTTGGCACTATTTACTGTATTGAAATATTTTAGCAGTGGAAAATCCTTGGCATTACATCTCAACTTTTCTGCTGGTTGTACTTGTGAGAGTACATGTTTCTTTAAATTCCTATTTGTTTTGTCTTATTGCTGATTTTGTTGGTGAAATGTTCTAGACTCATTCATGTTAACATTTTCTACTCTACTTGGTGGTTACTGCATGTAGAAGTTGACTTCAGTTTGCTTCATCAGCACCTCATTAATAAGTCTTTCGCTTGGTGGATGTCGAGCGATTACTACTCTTGAGCTAACATGCCCTAATCTTGAGAAGGTCATTTTGGATGGCTGTGATCATCTGGAAAGAGCTTCATTTTGCCCTGTAAGTGGTATTGATTTATTAGATACCTTGTACTTTGATTTGTATTAGTTGAAATCTTTTATTTCTTTTTGCCTTTTGAGTCGATCGTTTGGTGAAATATGTGAGAAATTAAAACTACAGAATAACAGTTAACATCTTTTGCTTGTATTTTGTTATTTGCATGGTGTAAGTATACGTAAAATTATACATTTGCAATCCAAGAGGTTGCTGTTGTCTTAGGGCTTTGTGGATGGTTATCAGTATGTTACAATACTTTGGAATCAACTTTGTACAGCCAACTGCTTTTCTTAGTATGATCTGATCATTTGATTATGATTTGGAAAGTAGTTCTTCCAATTCTTAATTTGAGTCCTGATTCGATAATCATTGGGGGTACATGACAAATTTGTTACATTGGCTTTTAATGACATGATATATAGCTGCTAAGCGCTTCCCTTTTCTCGCCTTTTTTTCAGGTTGGTCTTCGATCTCTAAATTTAGGAATATGTCCAAAATTAAATGTACTTCGCATTGAAGCAATGTTAATGGTCTCACTTGAGTTGAAAGGATGTGGCGGACTGTCTGATGCATCCCTTAATTGTCCTCTCTTGACATCTCTGGATGCTTCCTTTTGCAGGTGAAGCTTCATTTGTTATTTTCTTGGTTATCCTGCTTGTATATGGACTGATGTTTGTTGTTTTGACTTACAGCCAACTCACTGATGAATGCTTGTCTGCAACAACCCGTGCATGTCCAATAATTGAGTCATTAATATTGATGTCATGCCCATCTATTGGGTTAGATGGACTCTGTTCCCTGCGTTGGCTCCCAAATTTAACTCTGCTTGATTTATCATACACTTTCCTGGTGAATCTGCAGCCTGTTTTTGAGTCTTGTTCACAGCTAAAGGTAAACCTCATTATAAGTGCTTATTTTTGCTGTCTAGAATATTGCAAATAGTACAATAGTAGTGAAGAGCCTCCCCCCCCCATTCCCAAAACAAATATAAAGAAGTGGTGGTTATCTAGTTTAATAAACTTAACAAATTTATGATATTACATACACACACGGGATTTAAATACTTAAATTAGTGTTCAGATACAGTTGAAAGCAACTTGACATGTCTGTAAGTTGTTTTTAATGTAATAAAACTCTCTAAAATAGCTCATTGAATACGGGTGTAATTAAAGTGTCTATCCAAGTGCACTCAAAGTCCTTTACCTTCCCTCTAATATTGATGAACATGAAATGTAATTTGGTCTTTATTGGCACATATAATGTTATGATATTAATTGGTTGACTTATGAGTTATAAATTTACTAGTAATTAGTGATAATTTGCCGCTGACGACACATCTTGGAATAGATGGTTTGTTAGGAACCATGAAAATAGGAGATAATCTCTCCTCCAAGGGTTTCCCCTTCTACAATAGTCACTACTCTATTCACAAATGTTTACAATACTCAATGGGTTATGGAATGGCGTTTTAATGTTTGTTTAATTATTCTCTCTGCCTTTTTTGATAGTGTCATTCTTGTTTCTTGAAGGTGTTAAAGTTGCAGGCATGCAAATATCTCACCGACTCGTCACTTGAACCTCTCTACAAGGGGGGTGCTCTACCAGCTCTTGAGGAGTTGGACCTGTCTTATGGAACTTTGTGTCAGAAAGCGATAGAAGAGCTCCTTTCTTGCTGCACACACCTTACTCGTGTGAGTTTGAACGGCTGTGTGAATATGCATGATTTAAACTGGGGGTACAGTCAAGGGAAGATTCCTCATTTGCCTGGCATAAGCGTCCTATCCATTGCAAGTTCCTATGAGAATATTGATGTGTCAAGCGAGCAACCCACCCGATTACTTCAGAACCTTAACTGTGTGGGTTGTCCAAATATTAGGAAGGTTTTCATCCCATCAACAGCACATTGTTCCCATTTATTGTTTTTAAACCTTTCTCTGTCAGCTAATTTGAAGGAAGTTGATGTAGCTTGTCTCAACCTATGCTGGCTTAATTTAAGGTATTTTTGTCTCTCAAATGAATGTGGATTGGTTTCTGTCTTGATAACATATTGTAATTTTTTTTCATCTATCTGTTCAGCAACTGTTCCTCACTTGAAGTTTTGAAGCTAGAGTGCCCGAGATTGACAAATCTATTCCTTCAGGTTATTATTTTTCTCTGCCAATTTAAAGTTATCCATGCACATTATTATTGACTTTCTTGCAATCATATCTTATTATTGTTTCATCTATACTTTAAAATTTATTGTGGTAATATGTTTGTCCAAGATTGCATGAGAAATGCTAGCAACACATTCGGCTGTTATAGGTAGAGATCTAGATATTGAGCATTATATAGGTGAGAGGACTCATAAATTCATTGTCTTAAGATTTTCGATAAAGATGTGATATCCAACTCACTTGTGTGGCTGCTCTGGACCCAACGTGATGTTATCTTGGACTCCCTTATGACCCAACAATGTTATCAGAGCCGATGGTTTGACTTGACCGGCTTCTTGATCAAAGGTATTTAGGCGGTGTGTCCCGTTATGTGCCATCAACAGTGGTGCAAGTGGATGAAAAACTTTCGCTTGAGGGAAAGCATGCCTAGACGAATGGATGGACTCACTTGAGGGGGAGATTGTTGTTATATCAAGTGTGAGCAGAAAAGTGCCACATTGGATGAAAAACTTTCGCTTGAGGGAAAGCATGCCCAGACGAATGGATGGACTCACTTGAGGGGGAGATTGTTGTTATATCAAGTGTGAGCAGAAAAGTGCCACATTGGATGAAAAAGTAGATATTTAGTACTATATAAGTGAGAGGACCTATAAACCCATTGCCTTAAGGTTTTGGGTGAATATGTAGTGTTCCACTCACTTGTGTGGTTGCTCTTGACCCAATTTCATTGTCCTTCGGACCTCTCACGACTCAACATCAACTATATCGTCATAGTTTTAGAGAATTATAGAATTGTTGTTTTTTGCCCTTGGCTCGGGTTCTCTTGGCACTTTTTCAAGAATGGCGACATACATTTTTGTTCAACAATGTTAGGGTATGGGGTTGACCTTTGTCATTCACCTGGAATAAATGTTTGAATGTGTGATATTTGAGTAATATTGTCAAATTGTATGACTTAAATTTAGTCATTCTTGCAACACATCAATCGATTCATTTTTGTGCTGTAGTTATTTGCTTCCTAATATGTTTTTTGGGGTCGGGATAATTTGGATATTTTAGGCATGCAATATTGATGAGGAAGCTGTTGAAGCTGCTATATCAAAATGTACTATGTTGGAGACTCTTGATGTTCGCTTTTGTCCTAAGGTGAGAGCAAATGTGTATAATACAAGAAATTTTGATTTCAGTTAATCAACCTTTTCTTGCATGATGCAATGCTTCGTGCTTGAATTCCCATCTTTATCATGTTATTCAAAATCATTTATAAAGAATTTTATTGTGCTTTACAGATAAGCTCAATGAGCATGGGAAGTTTTCGTGCCGCGTGTTCTAGTTTGAAGCGTATATACAGCAGTTTGACAACTTCATCAATGTGATTTAGTAGAATCCCTGAAGTTTTGCGGTGCTTGTTCACTTGGATTGAAGGCACGCTTGGTAATAAATGTTGTTATTGTGTAATGTATTGTAAATGGTTAACTTTTTATTGTTGTGTTTGCTTGGCATATAGAAATGAGGTTATCTTCATGCATTGCTATAATAAGTTATTGTTCTAATTGTAACCTATGTAAATTTTACAGTTCATTTTGTTGCTGCATATTTTTTTCTTAAGTGGTCTGTCTGACCTTTCTCTTGTGAAGAATAGGCGTCTATCCTTTCATATTGACATTATCAATGCTGTAAGTTTTGTAAGATGGATGCGGCATATTGACTTTTATATTTTGATGAAAATTTGATGTATGCACAAGATCGATAGACTTATATTTTGATATTTATATGTTGATGAAAATTTGATGTATGCATAAGATCAATAGAAACCACAAGGCATTAGCTCATTTGAACAAAAAAAAACCTCAGCCTCTATAGGTCGGTTGACTGATGGGTTGCCATGTTAATAACAAAACATAATCATAAACCAACGATACCTAATGAATCTTAGGTGCTTTGGCCCATCAAAATAGAAAGAAAAATAAAGCTAAATTAGTTCATTAAAATTCAATGTAATTTTCAGTCAATTTTTTTGATTCACAGTCGAAAATGATGAGTTAAATCCTAGTTCTATCTTTTGGGATGCTGTGGGTGTTCAGCACAAAACCCTGCTTTGCTGCAGAACAGTGCTGTGGGAAAAGATCTAAGTCCATGAACTTAGGGAAAAAATCCTGTCGATTATTTATTCTTATTACCAATTGAATTGAATTTAAAAAAAAATGGTAATATATTATTACACTCGTTATCTCTCCTCTTAAGTAGATATGATATTTTATCATCTTTTGATTAAAAAACCACAGTAAAAATGATAAAGATATAAATACTAAATTATTTAATGCATTATTGGAGATAAAAATCAACAATCAAATTAAGATAAATTGGTCTTGCCTTATCATCAATGGAGTAATTGAGGAATAATTCCTCTCGATTTCTTTCTCATGGTTTTAAATCTGACTCTTAAAACTCTTTGCTCTTTCATTTTTTTTTTTTTTATTAAAAATACTCTCACCTTTTTTTTAAGAGTTTTTCATATTTAGACCATATATATCAATTTGAATTTTATGAGACGAATAGAGTACTACTTTTGTCTCATGTGAACTAAGTAATTGCTAAGAAGGCTCCTCAACCTCATCAATGTAATGAAACTTTTGCCCCAAATTTTGGTGTTAAGGCATCAAGTACATGCTCCTTCCCTTGTCACTTCCTAGGATGCCATTCTATGTATGCACATGCACCTGAGCTATTATCTGAATCCTCATAAGAAACCAGAATAGCTTAGATATGCTTGAGTTTATTTTAAGAATCTCACTCATATGGAAGCTACTGTGACAAATACATATGGTATGTGTTGTTCAACAGTGGCGAACATAACATGATAACATCTTTGCTCTTGAGGGTGGTTTTAATCCATTGGTCTTCAAATGTTGAAAATAAATTTCTCTTTAAGTTGTAAAAAATATAGATATGATTAATCACTCTATACTAAATAACTACTTGACTTCAAGTGGTTAATAAATTTCTGAATGAATCAGTTAGGAATATCTGAATTTAAACTCTGGTTGAAACAATTATTAGTCAAATTTATTTACCTCTTAATTGAATTTGAATCACCGGAGCTCACATTCTCAGAGAACCGAAGAGTGAAAAACCAAAAAAATGAATCACTCATAATTAAGAGAATAACATGATGATCAAGTAGTCTTTCCTTCACAGACATTAGAAAAAAATAAGTTGATGAATATATTGTAATATTACAACATATTAAGCATGCCAAGTTCTTACAAAGATGCTTTAAACTTCAAAACAAGAAAGAGAATAATAAGAATCAAAACAATACCACCAGAAGAACCACCAACTCTATGAATCCAATTACGATCAAACCTTGTGAAGCTTCTATCCAAAAAAGCTGATAAAGCTATGACTAAAACCAATACAAAAAGAAGCATAGGTAACCAAAAAGCAATACTAATAGTTTGTTCATCATCTTCCAACTCACTCTCTGATTTGTGGTCTATGTAAAGAGGAGAAGCCACAGCTAAAACTACCAAGCTTATAGCTGCCACTCTCTCAAATGAAGAAATTTTGCTTCCACTTCTATTAGCTCCAAGTTCCATTCAGAAGAAAAAATGATAAAAAATTCACTTTTGTGTTGCTGATATGTAGATATGATGTAATTGTAACTCAAAATGTTGATGTGGTGAGAGGAATCTTGCTTTTGAAAGTAAGCACTAACAAGCATAGGATACTCAAATATATTCTAATTCATTCATTTACTAGTAGTAGTACTATTACTTTGGGACAAGAATGTGACTGAACAAAGCAACTTCATCAAAAGAAAAATATGACAAAATTTACATTGGATATAACAAAATTTAAACTTTTAAAAAATTGATAGGAAAATTTCCAATACACTTTTAATAAATAAATAAAAATTCTATATTTAAAAGTGTTTAAGAACATTTGTTAATGTTTTTCTTTCTATATTTGACACTACCTTAAAATGTGTCCTTAAACTATATGTTAGTATTTGCCTAATCATAGTAACGATAAATGGTTAAATAGATAGTATAACTTTTTCTATTCCATTGGACACCCCCACTACATGTTCAATGGGTTTAGAAGTTGAAAAATAGGAGACCAATTCCCATTTATTTCTGAAAAATTTACACCTCTATTTAAAAGTACGCATTTGAAGGAAAAATATTGTATTTTCTCTTGAAGCATACATTTGGAGGGCAAAATAATAATTTTTTCTGGGTTTTTATTTATGAAATGTATATACTAGATTAGTATTTAGAAAATTAATTTGAATAGTGTTACTTTTTTTTCTTTCCATTCATCGTTATTTTATCATTTTTTAATGTAAAGCTTCAAGTTTCAGCACATATTTCCATGCATAATTTGACTTAATTTTAACGGTACTTTGTTTTTCTTTTCTTTCAAATTTTTCTTTTCTTTCAAATATGCGTGAGTCTCGCACTATTTGTAATTGTAATTTGTTTTTGACAAAATTATAATTGTTGTATTTTATTCAAATGAAGAATGACAAAAGAGGTCCAAATTAAATCAAATATATTGCGACTAATATAAAAATTAGGCACTCTTGCTAGCGAATGAGTGAGATATATTTTGTTTTTTTTTCTTCAATAAAACTTATTCTAAAGTTTGAAAAAACAATCTGTAGAGATCTAAAACCATCTGAAATAGCTCATAATTCAATTTGGATATTTGAGTTATCAAAGATACTATCCACCATTTTATCAACACATAAAAAAACCCATCCACAATGACTTGTAATCTATATCACATGCAGGTAGTTTGGTTGATGATTTAAAGAACGTCGAAGAAATTATAAAAAATAAATCTCAAATTTAAAAAATTAATATGACTATTAGTTTACTAAAATATTAAAAAAATAAAAAGAAAATAAAAAGACATCTTTAATAGATCCAACACTTCAAGCCCAATAATAGTTTCCTTTAGAGCCCAAGTTTACGTTTTAATTGATGGAAGCAAAACCTTGGAACCACTCTGTTTTCGCCTCGAAAATTGCTCTAAATCGTCCAAAATGCACATCCCTACCCAAAACGATGTTGATCATGGTAAAGTGCTACATCTATGTTGTATTTTAGTTATTTACAATGATACGATGCAGAATCTTAATCTATTTTATCGATAATTAATTTCTCCAAAAAAATATGATTAACCTTTTAGTAAGATCTCTTTTCTCATACATTTTTTTTTAATTCAGAATACTTGAATCTCAGCCAACCCTCAATATTTTCATGACCAAAATTATAAAAAATAATTAATATGAAATAAGAGAAAAATGGTTGTACAATGTCAGTTGATATAAATAATTGATTATATAGTTTTACTACATAATTATAACTTTCATCAATCAATAATTAAATAATCGACGGTTTTATGTTAATGATAAGTGTAAAATTGTTTATATTAACAATACATAACCATTAAACTCATAAAATAATAAGTCAGTTTGTTATCGATTTTTTTTTTTTAAAATACTATTTGGATATTCTATAATTTAGAGATTATAATATTTTAAAGATTTTTTTTTTAATGAGTCATTTTATGTTTGTATGTGAAAGTGAATTTTTTAAATTGATTATAAAAAATGATTTTTTTTAAGCTATTAAAAGCAACTTTAAGAAAAACCAATTATGTTATTTTCATTTTTTCAAAAGTAACAAACAAATACAAATTTTCAAAAGTGATTATTTTAATTAAAAATGAATTCCTTAGATAAAAACTTTACCATACGCACTTTATATTAAACTATTACAAAAATCTGTGCACGTGTAAATAGACAAATGTATCAAATATTATTTTATTATCTACTATCAATATAAAAAAAGTAACCACTAACAAAATTGTTTTATTGTGGTAATTAATTTTATCGTAGAATCATTAACAAGAGATATGCAAGTAATTGATATTTAAAATTATAAAAAAGAATTGTTTTATTGTCGTAATTAGTTTTATCATAGAATCATTAACAAGAGAGATGCAAGTAGGGATGAGAATATGTTAGGTTGTCCGTAAGGGGCCTATGGTCTGACCTATTTATGGCATGACCTACTTATGGTCTGATCTATTTAATAAAAATGTTAGACTCAGACTATTTTTAAAGCTTATTTATTTAAATAGGTCAGACTCATGCTTATAAAAAAGTCTATTAGACATGACAGACCGACCTATATATATTTTATTATTTATTATTGTTATTTTATTATTATTATTATTTATTAATAATATTATTTTCTATTTTAAAGTCTATCAATTAGGCAATCACTCGGTAGTCGTTTCATATTCAGTAGCGATTCCATATTCGATAGCCGTTCAATTAGGTCATAACTCACTAGTCGTTCCATATTTGTTTGAGAGGTAATAATAGATTCATTTGTTTTATGACAAAAACTATTATTTGAAACCAAAAGTCAATTTTTAGGGTTTGAAGGGTGTTTCTTTTATATTTTTAAAAAATCATTTTGTCAGATTTTTATTTTTATTTTTAATATATATAGATATGTACATTAGTATTGGTATGGATAAAGAATGTAGCTTTATATGTGTATAGAGACTAATTATGAATTCATTTTGTTTTTTTGTTTTTGTTTTCTTATAAGGTTGTTGTAGTGCAGACTTGTTAGTTATTATTTTATTATATTTAATTATAATTTTATTAGTTTTTTTTTATATAAAGGCATAGTTTAGTCTATTTAAAAAAAATATAAAATAAAACATTTAAATAATTTATCGTGAGTAAGGCTTTTAAATAAGCTTTCAGGTAAAACCAGACTTTTAAAAAAGTCAGACCAAACCAAAAAAAAAAAAGTATATGATATATCCTAGGCCAGACTTAGACTTAATAAATTAATCATATACCATATTTCAAAGCATGGCCTAACCTATTCCCTACTCTAAATGCAAGTAATTGACATTTAAAATTACAAAAAATAAAACGACAATAAATAAAAAACCGCAACAAAAGTAAAAAAAAAACCTATAAAAAGAATGTAATTGAAACATTAAACTCCAAAAACAAAATTACACGTAAAATATAATTGTCACTTAAATAATTGATATCTAAAGTAGAAGCACTAGCGAATGCTTAATGAGAGAACAATATAATTACAGAGAGACATTTGCAATTTCAATGCAAAATTATATAATTGTCGTATAACATTAAAGTTTTAGTTGAGTCATTCGTATTGAAATCATATAATCATTTTGAAGGAAAAAAATGAAAAATACATAATTATAACTACTGCATAAAAAAATGCAATAAATATCTGTCAGTGATAAATATAAAAGATTACAATATAAATATTTGCTACTTATTGATAAAAAGACATGAGACATATATTTATCATTAATTAATTAATATTAAAAAACACATAATAAATATTTGTTACTAATAAATAAAAAATGATAGATACATATTTATAATTGATGTATAAAAAAACACATGACAAATATTTATAATTAATAAATATAAAAAATCATATAATAAATATTTATAACTGATACATAAAAAACACGAGATAAATATTTATTACGAGTAATTATAAAAAAACATAAAACAAATCTTTGCTATTGAAATATAAGAGTATTGAAAAAATAAACACACATTTTTTAGTAGCATAGGGAAAAACATAAAAAAATATTTATCACTACAAATACAAAAAATTATAAAATAAATATTTATCACTAATATATAAAATTAAAAATTATTTAAATTCTAAACTTATCAGATATATAATAACAACAACGGATCACCTGCGATAACACGGTTTTCTTATTAGTTTATTGACATAATTGCTATTGTTCCTAGTTTTTTTTAAAAAAATGCATGCAATTATAATCTCTCCTCTCCCCTCCCAAAGTGAGATATTATTCTTCTCCGATCCATTTCCCCAGAGGGAAATTGATTTGATTTAAGCTTAAAATACACCTGCAGCTGAGAGATAGAATTATGGGACCCCAAAACCTTAATGTACACATTTAATAGGCACGTGACTATGAACCACTGTTGTTGTTGAAAGGTCCTAGTTCTAGCTTAAACGCTTTGCATGTGATTGTTGGGCCACATTCTACACACCTCTAATTTTCTTTTTATTTTCTTCAGTGGAAAGTATGTGTAGTGTGTAAATAATACAAAAGCAACGGAATATAATACTTTACTCCCCCACACAAAATATTTCAATTTATATTTATATTTTGATAAGAGTATACTACTTACTACTTTATACCATTTCTCAATATCAGAGTAGAAGTTGATATGTGGAGATTTGAACTCTAAATTAATGTGAACTGTTTAATTTGTTCGGTGAAAAAGACATCACTAAAGATTTTAAGTAGAAGGTTCAAGTTCCATTATAAACTAATCCAATTATTAATTTATATGAAAGTAATATATTTTACTTTTTTTTAGTCCTTACAAAATTCACCTTCTCTAAATGTGAATGTAGTTTGACTACCATAGTGTGATGTGGACTATTTAATTTTATTTGAATTGGAAACTGATTTATATTTTATTATGTTAAATTTAAAAAAAAAGAAAGAAAAAATCTTAAATTATTTTCTCCTCCATTTATTTGACGACGCATGAGCCCCATTTGTTGTCGAGAATAAATCATAAATGAAGTAAACAATGGTATATGAAGTTATGCAATCATCTCCTAGAGAACCGCCATTCGCATTGTACACGAGACTCGCATCGATGCCTTTGTGCAGCACCTGATTTCAATAACAAGTTCGTTGTTTTGTCTGCGCTGAACAATGCCCTAGCTCCTCCCAAATCGAGGTTGAACTTTCTCGATTGCTCTTGAACAAATCAACTCCCAGTTGGTGGCGACGATGATGGATGATGGATTGGTTGCAATGATGTGCCGTGAAATAAATGGAAGAGAGAAAAATTTACTTTTTTTTTTAATAAAGTAAAAACACAACAGATACAACATAAACTTTTGTAAAATAACAAAGACTAAAATTAGTAATAGTGTTAGTATTTGAAGATATTTGCAATGAAAGTAAAACCAGAAAAAGTAATGGAATGAAATAAATGTGTTATTTTTTATTGAGATGAATATGTTGTTTATACATAACTTATATTATATTGTTTCTAACTACGTTCTACTTAACTAACTAACTAAGTGGTTAGTTAGTTAATTACATACAATCAAACTTATTTGAATTACACAAAAATTGAATACGGATAACGTTTAAGGTTCTCCGTTTTTCTGTCACTCAAAACCAAAAACGTTATTGTTTTACAATATACATTCAAATATCCATAATAATATTTTATGAAGTTGCAAGTCATACGACAATATTATTCGAGATCTATAAAAACAATTGATAGGAAATTGCATTTATAATTATAAAATTACAATTAATAAGATATAACTCTTAGTTATAAAGTCACAATTATTTACATATTCATCGTAATCAAATTCTTAAAAAGTTTGCAAACGTTTATCTTTCGATTATAAATATTGTAGTGGTTCAATGATGTTAATAGATGTTAAAATATAAAATAAAACAATTAATTAAACTAAACACTAATATAATAAATAAATAAATAATATATTTATATAAGTGCGGGTGCGGGGCGAGGTGGGTACTATAGTACCTGTACCCGCACCTATACCCGCTTAGTTTTGCGGGTAATTACTTGTCTTTGTGTCCATATCCATTATGCGGATTTTTACCCTACCTATTGTGGGTTTTTGGTTTTTTTTTTTGCGGTACCCATTGGGTGTGAGACTAATTGTCATCTCTAAGTGAAACCTTGTCTCAATGTGTTTGCTTCTTCCATGAGACACAAGGTTCTTTGCCAGATTTATTGATGAAATGTTGTCAATCAGCAATGAAATTGGTCTGCAAATTTCCATCTTTAGCTATGTTGTTAATGACTCCAACCACAATATTTGGCAGACTGCATAACTGCCAACAATATACTCAGCTTCACATGATGATAGTGCTACCACATACTGCTTCTTTTGCACTTTTTGCTTCAAAATGTCCCATGCTTCTTTTGCACTTTTTGCACCAGAAATTTTGTCAAATTTGGTCGTGTCAAGGCATTGATGAAGAATGAAGATGGCATTGCAATCTTTCTTCTTGTTTTCTTTGAAATTCAACCTCTACTCCTCTGTTGAATTGGCTTCCAGATCTTAAAAACCTTTTTCTATGATTTCCAACACTTCTTGAAATCCAAACAATGATCGAGTATGCACTCTCCATATATCCCAATTTTTTCCATTGAAATGTGGCATGTGGGCTGAAAATTTTCTATTGTTTGCACTTGAACTCATTCTCACTATACTCGTGTTTGTCACTCTTTTGGATCAAAACCTTACTATGGATACCACTTGTTAGTGTTAGAATCTGTTTGCAATGGAAGTAAAACAAGAAAAAGTAATGGAATGAAATGAATGTGTTATTGTTTATTGAGATGAATATGTTATTTATATATAACTTCTATTACATTGTTTCTAACTACATTCTACTTAACAAACTAACTAACTAAATGGTTAGTTAGTTAGTTGATTACATACAATCAAACTAACTTGAATTACACAAAAACTGAATACGGAAAATGTTTAACGTTCTCCGTTTTTCTGTCACTCAAAACCAATAACGTTCTTGGTTTCCATCAAATAAAAGATTTACAAGAACCAAAGTTCAAAAAAATATCTAAATATATTTAGCGGTTTTAAAATCACATTTAACCCTTAAATATAAAATATTTCTATTGTTCATATGTTGTTTTGACTTTCTTTTTCTCTTCATTATAGAAAGTTTATTTATCCATCTCCTATTTGGATTGGTAATTTAGAGTTGTATTTTTACCAAAAAGATAGAGGAAAAAGAAACTAACTCGTGTTATTACATTTCCTTGGTTATTGCGTCAAACCAATATAAGTTAATCATAAATTATTTTATACTCATTATGTTGGAAAGAAAACAATGCCCACCATGACCTCATTTATCTTCTTTCGGGTCCTTCTTCTTTAACGTTGAATATATTAAATAGTGAATGAGATAAAAATATAGACAATGAACAATTTTAAATTTTTTAAATGGAGTGTTATTTTTATAATTTCGATCAAAGGGATCCAAACATTGAAACATAGAGAGATTGACTAGGTATCTAAAACATTACATTAATTCATTAATTTACATTATGGAATATGATAACAATAGTGTTATACATTATGAATGTTTGTTTCGGGAAATATCTATAAGCTGGTGTGTTTTATTTGTAAAAATATGGAATAATTTTAATTCTGGATTTGATGGAAAATAAGATCGGTAAAGAATTTGATTGGTCCAATTTAAAAAGTAGCATTGGATACATGGACAGAGCTCATAAGGCTAAGTTCAGTTTTTTATAGTGATTTACGTTTTGGTTTGTGGTTCATGTAATTATGGAAAAACATGTTTATCCAATGTTACGTCCGTATATCCAATAGTTTAAGAAAAACTTATAAATACGTATCGTTCAAAAGTTTTACTTGAAAGTGACTTCGTGAAAATGTCTACAATATTATCATATGAACAAGTTTGTTGAACGCTTATGTCACCGTTCTTCAAAAAATCAAAAGTGAAAAATAAAATTGGAGAAATATGATATGCATTATCTCTTTTAATGCACCCTTATTTCAACTGAGTAATTCATGCAATATTATTTTCATAGAGGATTTTAACACATTCCCGACTTGTCTCATATAGCACTAAAAGTTCTGCATAATTTGATATTGTTGTTGTTATAGTATATTTCACATATCTCCATGAAATGGTTGTACCACCACATGTAATTAAGTAATCTATTTGTGATCAACCATTATGAGGATCTAATAAATTACCTCTATGATAAAGAAGTATATGCTTGCTTCTGTTCCAATGCCTTCGTGTAGGTGAAGAACTATATCTTACTAATAGATTGACAAAAAATGATATATCAAGACGTGTGTAATTAGCAAGGTACATTAGCGCTCTAATCTCACTAAATTATGGTACTTCATAACCAAGTAGTTCATCATCCTTTTCTCGAGGTCTGAATTGATCTTTATCTACATCTAGTGATCTCACAATCATTAGAGTACACGAATATGAGATTTGTCTATTTAGAAACATTTTAGCACTTTTTCTATATTAGTTTCTTAGAGCACAAACACTCAATTGTTCATTTGCTCAATTTGTAATCTGAAAAAAGAAAAAAAAAAAAAAAAAAAAAAAAAAAAAAAAAAAAAAAAAAAAAAAATTTTTTAAAAAAAAAAAAAAAAAAAAAAAAAAAAAAAAAAAAAAAAAAAAAAAAAAAAAAAAAAAAAAAAAAAAAAAAAAAAAAAACATTATTTTTCCCAAGTCATTCATCTAAAACTCTTTCTTCAAGCAATCTATAGCTTTTGGAAGCTCTTCAAAAGTTTTTATGATATTTATGTCATCAACATAACAATAATTATAGAATATTCATTTGTAGATCATTCATAAAAATACATCGACAAATTGAATCATTTGCATCTCCCTCAATTAGCAAATATTCATTGAGACGATTGTACCACATGTGTCCAAATTGTTTTTAGTCAATTGAGAGATTTATTCAATTTGATTGAATCGTCTGATGGGGAATAAACACATAAATACAATGACAAGTAATACGCATCGGATGTAAAATTCCCCCAACTTGCAAGAACCCGTGAGGAGCAACAACAAATATATGGCAACAAATTACTCAAAATAAAATAATGTAAAAAACACCGATAATTTTATCAGCTGAGGAGTTTTAGGAGGAGTCTTTTCATGTGATATACCATGTTGTTTGCAATAGACATCAAATGGTCTGCAATACTCACCACGTTGTCAGTACGAACACGTTTCACCTTCTTGCTTGTATGTCTTTCAACCAAAGCATGAAGTTGTTTGAATTTCTCTAACACTTGGTCTTTTGTCTTCATAACATAAACCTATAGTTTCCCAGAAGAATCATTAATAAAAGTAGCAAAATAAAATACACTACTAAAAGATTTTACCTTTAAAGGGCCATAGATGTCAGAATGCACCAACTGAAGCAACTCTGACTTTCTAGAGGGAGGATGTCTTTTAAAGGATACTCTAGTCATCATGTAGGGATAACATTTATCTAAATCTACATTCTTCAATCTTGGAAGCTCATCCTTTCTAGCTAAACAATTTAACCCCCTTTTCACTGATATGGCTAAGCCTTCGGTGCCACAAAGATAATTCCATATCCACGACATCCACACTATCTTTAGCAACCAAAGCTTTTGTCCAATATAATTTATTAATTTTCTCCCCTCTATCAACAATCAAGTTAACTTTACTGAGTTTTCACTTTCTAGAAGTAAAATGATTATCAAAACCACTTTCATCAACCATATGCACATAGATCAAGTTGAAGCGAACATATGAAGCATGTTTGACTCCTTTAAGCAACAATTGCATTTCCATGTTGGTTTGCAAGCATACATCACCAACACCAAAATCATATGCATCTAAATGAATTTCAGCGTTTAGTGTCCAAATTAAGTAATTATTTCCAAAGATATCAAGGGCCTCAAACTCAAATTTTGTAAGATTTGACATACTTAATACTATCATGAAAGTATAACATTAAGCAAATTAGATAAAATATTAAATTGTAAGAACATAAAATAAAATGGGTGAGAATTAAAATAAAAATTATAGCAAGGGAAACATCATTAGAAGCCTCAAATAAGCCTCAAATAAGGTTAAATATATTTAATAACTAAGGTTAAAAAAAATATAGACATGAATAGCATAATTAGAAATTACCTAATTCTAATTAGATTAATCTGCATGTGATTATTCATTTTTCACAGATGGAAAAGTATTAAAAAGTAAATGTCACATAATTATAAAAATTGTGGAATAAGAAGAGTTCTAGAATACAAGATAAAATAGATGAATAGGAAAAACGATCATTACAAGTCAATATATGAAGTCAAATTTGGCGAATTTTGAAGTCTTCGATGAAAAACCAAATTGTGAGTTAAAATAGTATCTTCTAAATAAATTGACAATATTTTCAAAATAATTAAAATCACACCGCACGTAATGCTATGACTCACACCCTTAATTAACATATACATCATTGTTACATGCATATATAACAGAGTGATTTTGGATGAGTTTTTTTTTTTTTTTTTTCTTTTCAATAACAGACTTGTCTATCGAAAGCAAAACACATTTCGTCTTCAATGACATAATTTAAACTCAAACACTGCCAAATGCCATAAAAAAGAATAGGACAAGTTATGGATATATTATTGAGAAAATTTTCAAACACAAAATTGTATGAGTAGTAAAACAGAATGTAGAGCAATAATAAATAAATTATATCTGAAGTTATTTTAATTTGTTAGAGTCTCGTACTAATAACATATTAAAAATAAACAAAAATAATAATTGAAATCTTTGTGTTATTTTCTTTTTACGTGTGTCTTTATAATATAATGAAAATTCTATTTGTAGGACATAAATAGGTAACTAGATCATCTTATTAAACGCCACTAAATCACTATTATTTAGTACACTAAATGCCATTTACTATTTGGAAGTGGAAAACTAAAAAAATTGACTAGACAATTATATTTATAAGAGTTACGTTATTTAATTTGTTTCACTTTTTCCATTCCATAACTTAATATTCATTTATGAAGCGTTTAATCGTTAATAGTTAACAGGATAATGTTATAAAGTTGTTTTATTTATTTATTCATTTACTTTTTATTATTATATTTGAAATAACTTTAAATGACATTAATATTGGAATTGATGAAGTGTATAATACATAAATCGCTGATAAGTATTATAATAAAAATTTATATTGTCAATAAATTTTAATTATAATTAATTTTTTTAATTATCGCGATTTAGTCAACATATTATATCTTATATATAGGAATAAAGTTAATATTTCATCCATCACATTTTAAATATTTTATTTATCATCTTTCTCTGTCTTGAATTCACTAATACAAAATAGTGTTTTAAACGCATAATGTGAAGTAAATGTGTTATCTACTATCCGAGTTAACAAATGAGACTCATACATATTTAGTACATGTTTAAGTCGATTTTTTAAATAAATTAGTTAAAAAATGAGACGATGACAATCTTTTATTGCAGTTATAACACCGATTTAAGATTGATAATAAAAAAAAAAACATATATCACATTTTGTTATGGTTGCGATGGATCAAGAACCCTAAAAAAAACCATTTTTGTTATGTTCTTTACTTCTGCTTCACTTACATTTTGTTCCTCCGTTTCCATTCCTTGAGCTTCATTTTTCTTCCTCTCTATTCACTTGCTTCTTCGCCGATGTCCTCTTCGTTCTTAGTATACTCTACTAAGAATTTAAGTGATGTATTTTGAGTTTATTTATTCTAGTTTTTATACATATATATGAGTTTGTATACTCTACGTTCTAAATTAGTTTTGTATAAAATGATGATTACTTTTGAAATTTGGGTTAATATTAAATTTCAATTATGTATATATATAGAGAGGGAAAAAAAATAATTTTATTTATAAAAAAATAGAATTTTTAAGTCGGTTAGAGTTTAACCAACTTAACAACAAATGATTTTTTAAATTATTTATTTTTAAGTTTTATACAGAACCGACTTAACAAATTATTTTTAATTGACTTAAAAAATATTTTGCATTAATAGTTGTCATTTTACAATATCAATATAAAATCAATTACTTTTCTTACTAATATATTTGTATTTATTGAATTTTAAATGATTAAACTTCTCAACTACATACAATTAATAAAAATACTTAAATAAATAAAACTTATTTCATAATTAAAATTAATAAAACGATTTAAAAATTACTCATAATTAAAATACGTTAGAGAAAGTAGTTGTTTGAGCAATTAATAACCGATTAACCAATAGAGCATCTGTTGCCAAAATCCTAATAATTGGTGACAATAATAAATCATCTTTAATTTGTTTCATGTGCTCCGTTTTATTATTGTATGACGTGAAACAAGGTATAGAGAGGGAAGCTAGATGGGCTAATGATGGAGAAGTTTGGTTCCTAAATAAGGAACATGACTTAATAAGGGGAACAGTATTCAGATTAAGAAAGCTCTTAAATGTAGTAGCTATCTTATCTTATTTAAGTAAAAAAGTTGCAGTAACTAAATTAAAAACCAATGATAAAAAAAGACATAGTGCCATAAAGTATAATAATTAAATGTTGGTTTTTAAATATGTTGTCGCGTTGTTTGGATAACGAAATTTCTCGTATAGTCTTTGGTAAAATCGTTGAGTAACAATATTAAAAGAAAGAGAAATTTACATGCAGACGTGAAAACGACCCATATGGGTTTTATGATAGCAACGTTAACGGCGTCAAGGGAAGGTGTTTGTTTAGGGTGTGTTGTCAGGTTTTTTTATAATAGGGTGGGGTCCACTTAGGAATCATTATAACAGAGACGGGACAAATGACCTTCCCGAGGTGAATATAACAAGAGAGATAATTTACTAATAGGACGTGTATGTGTATTTATTACTTCCTTTAATTTCAAATATAAAGTATTATATTGAAAACATATATATATTTTCATTTTTAATAAATGAATGTATAAATTTTAAAATTACTTTTTTATTTTTTGTATCTTAATAAATATTTTAATGATACTTATTAATATTTTTATTTAAAACAGATGTGGAAGAATATTTGTATATTAAAAAACATTATATTTGTTATTACATAAAAGATTTTTATTAAATAATGGAAATGAAAAAGATTATAGTTATATAAATTTTGTTAATAATTTATTTTTAAAAAGATTATATATTTAATCTATATTTTTATTGTAGTATTTATCACATATCATAAACATTGTAAATAAATAATTAATAAATTTAAAAAATTAAATGCGATTTTGTCAAAAGTAACAAGACAAAATTTAAAGAATGTATTTATATATATATATATATATATATATATATATATATATATAAGGTAGATATAAACATTTCATAAAAATAACATTTTATGAAAATAGTGCATATTTTTTAATTAAATAATATGATTGAAAAAATTATTAATTAATAAATTGACAAAAAAATATTTTTTAAAACAATAAAACCAAATGTGAACATTTAACTTACTTTTATTTATATTTTAAGTTCATTTTTCCTTTATAATTGAAATTGGATGGATTGTGTGTTTAGTTCATATATATATATATATATATATATATGTATATATAATAGAGAAAATTGATTAAAATTACAGTAACTTTGTAAAATTAATTTTAATTAAAAATAAGTTAATTAAATAATTTAATCATAAAAATCACATTTGAAAATAGAATTACCATAAATCTCACGTATCAAAAGGAGAGAAGCAAGAGGGTTGTGGTCTTGTGGGGTCTACCCTCACACATAAATATTTTCTTGCTATTCCTTACTTACAATTGTTGAAATGAAATGAGAAGTGTGAGAAAGAAACCATTCCCTTTCAACCAATTATTACTCTTACTAAATACCAACAAGGTCAATATTACTTCCATTTTAATGTTTCTATGTCACTGTTTGGATAATTGCTTGATGGTGGCCTGCAGTAAATTATGTTCCCTTTTTCCCTTCTTCCCTCAACTTTCCCCACTCCATCTCACAAGTTTACTCTTTTTGTTTTTGTTTTATATAAATTTTAATTGAGTAAATAGATATGTTGGCACTCCAAATTATCAACCTAGGTCAAATCATGTAAGTCAAAATAGTTTTTATAGAAGTCTTTATTGTTAAAAATTATATAAGATGTGGTATATTAATTGGATATATGATTTCTCAATAATAATTACACATTAACGTCACTACAACATAGATTAATTTACCTATAAAATTTAGGTATTTTATAAACTAATATGTCTGTAATTAGTTTATATACAATTAATATTACTATCATTTATATATTTGTCTATGAAATAGTCACATTTTATAGACGAATTTGTTCTCGTGTGAGATGACAAACATGTTATCAATTTGACGAAACTACGTATTTAATTAGTGTGTTATAACATAATCTCTAATATAAAAAGTTTACATTAAAACTATGATTGAATTGTTGGTATGAGATGAAATGAAATAAAATAAACTAATATTTAATTGTTTGAATTACTAAAAAGATGATCAAATGGAGTGGAACATACTGGAATGCATTCCATCCAACTTTATCGTGAATTTAGCCTCACTTTTATCCCCCTCCAATTTGAAAGGTATGGGATGAAATAACTTTTTATTATTCATTTCATCATAAAATATCTAAACAATTGAGTGCTTTGTTTCATTCCAATTTGCTCCATTCTATTCCGTTCATTTTAAAATATTCAAATAAAATTTAATATTATTTTAATTGATATTTGATAATTTCATAGATATATTATAAATTTTGTAAAATTCATCTATCAGTTTAACCGTTGCTTACAATTTTACAGATAAATTTGTCTAATCACTCATTTTAATTTTATCCTAGTCAAAATACTTTATGAGTTTAATTTTCATATATTATTAATGTACAAATATTAAACATAATTAATACATTTCAAAACCAACAATCTATTATGTCCAAAAAATACCAACCAACAATCTATCATTGACAATACTTATTAAAATAAATTACTTATTATTATTAAATTTTAATTTAACTAATAAATAATAATATTATTAAATATTATATCTCAAATTCGAATTTGATAAATCACAACTGTATATAAATTTTTAATTTACATATCTCTTCCATGGGGAAAAAGAAAAAAAAAACTACTTAGTACTTGCTAGATTTTATTTTGGACAAATAGTACTTACTAGATGGCTTTGGATCGTAAGGTTTAAAACTATTTCAATCAATTTCGTGTAAAGAAAAAGAGACCTTTTCAAACTTTCAATTTACTTGTACTTTTTCCAACTCTTTAGCTCATACATGGTCCCTGTGCAAACTGGGTGTAGAGTAGAGTGTGACCATTATTTGCTGGGTATGGTGATTTTGCAATGTGTGTATTTTCTTTTTCTTTCTCATCTTGCAACCTAAATTCCACATTAATTAATTTATAATTAATTTACATGTTAAGTGTCGAGTTCAAACATGTGATAAGACGTTCAATTTAATAATATTGATATTTATCAGGTGAATTATGATCATTAAAAGACATAATATTTTTTAATTATGTTGAAAATATATATACAAATTAAAGTTTTATTATTGTTATTTAATATTTAATTATTTTAAGCTAAATATAAATGTAAAATTAATTATAATTTTGAAGTACCGATAGCCAACAAACACTACAAAGTACTAAGAATTTAATTATTAAATTTGATTTATCTTGACAACTTATAGATGTTAAAACTATACTGAAGTAGTAGGGTCTAGTGAGTTTTTAAGAAGATTAACTAAAGTTGTGCTACAAACCAAAGTGTACGAAATGGGGTTGCATCTAAGAAGGACTATGCGTAGATGTGGTGAACCATTTTTTGTTGAGAGACGCTACATTTATGACTCGGTTGCATGAAGTGAATTAATTGAAAACATGTTTTGTTTCAATTAATTTAAAAAAATGTATTGATATAATATAAATATAAATTTATTAAAATTAAAAAAAAAATATGAATAAATTTATTATATATATAACACAAAACGACAATATATTTATAAATATGATTAAATTTAAATATTTAAAATACTTATGTATCTATATCTATAATACCGACGATGCCAAACAATTGATTTTCTTTATTTGTAAAATACTAGTGTATTCGTATAAATCTGCAGCTATGTGGCTCATTTATATAAGGTTAACATTATTTTTTTATATTATTTAAAAAAAGTATATTAACTCAAAAAAATTGTAAATGTGATTGAAAGTTTATAAGAAATGAAAGACAAAATTTTGTAAAATATTTTAAATATTTAAACTAAAATGAAACAGATAAAATCCAAGTAAAATTACAAATGATAAAATTATTAATTTGTCCTGTGTATGATGGTGATTTTCAAAATTTTATTAATGAGAATTTTTTTTGATAATTTACTCTCATAGATAATAATTTATCTCACGTATGATAGTTATTTTAAAATTTTTATCCGTGAGAACTTGTCTCATATATTCATGTATGATAATTCAATTTTATCTCTAACAATTCATCTCATGTATGATAATTATTTTAATTTTTTATTTGTGAAAACTTATCTCATGTATAATTACTATTTTGAAATTTATATTAGTAAAAGTTTATCATGTATATAACAGTTCAATTTTATAAATAACATTTTGTCTCGTGTACAAACCGTCTTATGTTTCTTCCTTCTACTTTATTTTAGTTTATTGATTATATTTTATGAATAAAGAAATGTAAAAGTTTGAACTTAACGTATTATTATTATTATTATTATTATTATTATTATTATTATTATTATTATTATTATTATTATTATTATTATTATTATTATTATTTTCAAAGTTGAGTGATTAATTTAGAAAAAACAGAAAAATAAATAAATGTAAAAATTATGTTCTCTCGACAAAGTTGAATAATTAAATTAGTGATAAAAAATAAGGGAAGGACAATAGATAAAAGGAAAAAAAGTATGAGAAAAAAATAGTATAAGTACAATTTTATGTTAAATCACAATTAATTATAGCGTGCAAAGACATTGACATCTCATAATTAAAAGTTAAATCTAAACTGTGGTTTGAGTTTTTCCAAAATATATACTAATAACTTTCTTAAATTTGTACGTAGATTTTTTAAAATGTCAAGATTTTTCTAAAATAATTTCGACGACTAACAAGAGTAGTGTTTTCACATACACGTAGCAGCACGTGAAGATCTTGATAACTTCTAAAAGATAAGGCAATTTTTTTATTAAAAATAAACACTCATTCATATAAAAATAAAGTATTTAATTTATAATAAAATATAAATAAAAAATATATATATTTGATTTAAATTTTAAATCAAATAAATATATATTTATGTATGGACTCGTATTTGTTGTCACATATATATGTAAGTTTGACAACGTTGACGATTAACGAGAGATCAAATCTTCACTTATATGTAACATATGAACTCCTAATCATCCACATGTATACAATATATTAAATAATTAAGTCAAAAAGATCACATTCAATTTCACGATAGTTTTCTCATTTTCCCTCCCCATATGTCTATCTTTATATTTTTATAAAATACAAATATTTTATAAACAATGTTTCAAGTTCAACTCTTTATTGATGGAAAAAATATTAATGGGATAAGAGATATCACTAAAGATAGTTAATTAAATTCTTCAACAGATATTTGAACCTACAAATATTTAGTTATAAATATTATTCAAAGTGTTCAGTTAAGTTCCACAATTTAACTTTTATCTTGTCTAATTGATTAAATTGTTAATGAAAATTCACTATTGTAACCAACAACCTATCAATTAATTGGTTATGTTCTTCCATCTCTATTTTTAAAGAAACAAATCCACAAGATACAAATTAATTGGCTATTTTTTTTCTTCTATTGATTTGAAGTTGATAATCTTTTATTTTCAATCTATTTCTTGAATCACTTTCAATTTTTTTCTTGTCTCTATAGAATAGGTGTGACAAACCGTGTCAAAACTCTCCCTCATCAATTCATTTAAAATGGTGCAATATAGCCTAATTTTTGGCAGGTGGGTTGAAACTCACACTAAAACCCCTCCTTCTCCTTTGATGGATTAGAAGGTGGACAATAACAAATAAAATAAATGTATTAATTTTTAAAACAAACAATAACTTAAAACTTTGTCCACTAAAATTCAATATAATCTAACAATCTTTGCACAAACAATAAATTTTTTAATTTATTGGATTGTAGTCAAAAAATAGGATAATGAAAATAACATAGTAAATAATAAAAATATCAAAAAAAATAATGAGATTTTATAAAATGACTCACCTGAAGGTGAATATGTCAATGTCGTATTTTTTCAATAGGATAAATATATAACACATATTAACTTGAGTGTTAAATTTAAAATCTCATATCACTTAAAAGTAACGAGATAAACAAATTGTCTCACGATTTAGTTGGTTTTACCACCCATATAAAAAAGTTGTTGTGTTAAAATTTTTTAACTTTATCAATTCAAATTTATAGTCTATTTGACTTTTATTCAGTGTTACCGTAAACAATTTTTTTTAAAAAATTAAAATATATTAATATAAAGTATATGATATTGATTAATGAATAGTGCAATTCCACGTGAGAGCCTTAATTTTGTATTAGACTCACAACCAAAATAACAATATTTTTTATTCTATAGGTGTTGATTCGATTTATCTAATTATAAGTTTAAATAAAATTTTTTATTTTAAAAAAATTGTTTGATTTTCTATCGATGTCTCTTTTTTTCCGCATATTTTCTAGTAACACTTTCTGTAGACTGAGGTACTCAACCCCGTTACTCCTATCATGTATTATTTTTCTTGTTATTCATGATTTTATTTTATTTATTTATTACTAATATTCGTGATTTTGTTGATGTGGTGCAAATGATTGATAGTAGCTAATTAAAAGCCTTGGAAGCCACTTTAGTTTGAATGTCTATTGTCATTGTGATTCTTTATCACACCAAAATATTTATTCCACTCAATACAAAATAAACGACAAAACTTAATTTTTTTTTATATTGAAAAAATACTACTCAAAAGAAGACACTTTGAGGATCTGTTTGAACAATAATGAAGCTAATAAAAAAATAAAAATGAGAATTCATGGTCACCAAACAAAAACGATAAATAGATAGGACGAGGAGAGAGAGATATAGGATAAATAGATGAGGAAATAAAATAAAATAAAAAGATTAAAAAGACATGATATCCTAAACAGGAACTCAGATTGGCAATGGAGTGCAATAGAAAGAGAAAAACGTCCCTGTCATCTCAAATGGATTGCCTTTACTTATTTATAATTATTAGAAAATTATATTTTTGTTTTTGTTTTTTTAAATTTCATTTGTTAGATAAACAAATAAAATGTATATTCATTTTAACATTAAATTTTAAATGATCTAAACGAGGAACAAAAAAGTAGACTATTCATAAACAATAATAATGGAACATAAGATAGCTAATACTAGTATGTGGAACTACTCTAAAAAACAAAACTAGTATGTGTAACCAAGTTTGTGTATATAGATGAGTCTGTTTACACTAGTATGACCCATTTCCCCATAAACTCTCACAGATAATGGCATAGCAAAACTGCAAAGAAAGTGACATCTAAGGATCAAAAAGTTATTTCTACTGTGTACTATTTTTTTTATTTATAAAAAATAGTTGAGTTCATAAAATTGATTTATGTGATAATTGTCTATTATAAAAATTATAAAAATGATATGAAATAGTATTATTTACTATAGTGTATATTTGCATAAATATAACAGTTTAGAAAGAGAAACATAAATAACCCAAAATGTAAATAAAAAAGAAAGAAAAAAAAAAGTTATTAGAGAGAGAAAGAGACTGCAGAGTTGCAGGTTTTTTAGCAGAAATGGTGGCAGATTGTTTTAACTTTACATGTGAAATTATTTTTCTCTCTTCTCTTCACTTGTGGTGCTATGAGAGTAGTGCTGTTTTGTGGCAGAAACAACGATGTGATTGAACATCTAAACCTTTGTTCAGTTTATATTCATTAATACTATTATTAATATTATTACATTGATAATAGTATCACAATCTTTGAAATCAAATTCTTCTTCATATTATTTCACATAAAAAGATAAAAGATATGAAGAATACACAGAAGAATAGTCTCAAACACACTTCAACCTTACCCTTTTATCTCTAGTGAATGAGTGAGTGCTACTATTGCTATTGAAGAAGTAGCATATAGCATAGCATTTTTTTAGTAATAACAGTAACACCCTTTTCTTCTTTTTCTCTTGTTTTGGTTCCTTGTGTAAGAACAAGAGGTTCTAGAAAGAAAGAGCTTTTTGGGGTGTTTTTTTTTTTTGTGTGGTTGTTGAGTGTTTTGTTAAGTCAAAGAAAGAACTACTTCAGTTGCAGCTATGGCATTTGGATTTGGAGTACTATTTCTTCTTGTTTTGCTCATTTGTTTCAATGTCAATTCTGTGGATTCAGATGATGGTGAGTGTTGTTTTTGTTCTTTCAAAGGTTTTTTTTTGTTTGTAGTTGGAATGAAGTCTCAAAAAATTATTTTTTGGTAGAGAGGAAGAAGGAGAGAACACTAACAATATTGAAAGTTTGAAACTTTGGCTACAAGTTGTGATTTTGTGATTGTCATTGTTGTTAACAAAGCTGAAATACTCCCATGTGTTTTTTCTTTATTTTTTTGTGATGGGTATTGGACAAAAGACATAAAGCTTGAATTTTTTATTATTTTTTATTTTTTATTCGGTTTGTTACTCCACAACCAAATGGGTTAGTCCTAATTTTTTATTAGCCAAGTCAGCACCTTTTTTATTTCTTTGTATGGAATCACATTTAACTTGGTTATGATTTGGATCTTGTGAATTTTCTTTTGATGTTGCTAACTTCAACAATGTTGACATGAATTGTGTTGTTTTCTGCTACTTGTGCTTGTTTTCTGCATGGTTTCACATAGTGAAAATGAGACATATATATGACTATGTTTGAAGACTTTATTTGAGTTAATGATTCTATATATCTATGCTGTTCATGGTTAATGTATGTTTGAATCTATCAATTGAAGGTGCTACATTGTTAGAGATAAAGAAGTCATTTAGGGATGTGGATAATGTTTTATATGATTGGACAAACTCACCAACATCAGATTATTGTGCTTGGAGAGGGATCTCATGTGATAATGTCACATTCAATGTTGTTGCACTGTGAGTTTCCTTGGACATTGTAATTTGTATATATTCTTCTTCATATTTTTTTTATTGTTGATGAAAAACAATCAATTCCTTCTATTGCAGCAATCTTTCAGGGCTTAATCTTGAAGGCGAAATTTCGCCTGCAATAGGGAGCCTTCAAAGCTTGGTTTCTATGTAAGTATCAGTGCTTTCCTTTAGACAATTTTGTGTTCATTCATGTCTTGTTGTAGATGTAGGTTTGCTTATCTTCTTTTCTATTTGTTTGATTCAGTGATCTAAAAGAAAACCGGCTATCGGGTCAGATACCTGATGAAATTGGTGACTGCTCTTCGTTGATAAGCTTGTATGTTTCTCAGTTCACAGCCAAAAGAACTGAATTCAGTTTGTACTTTAGACCTCATAGTGACTCTATATGAACTTGGATGTTTCGTTGTGTTCTCAGGGACTTGTCTTTTAACGAAATTCGAGGGGATATACCATTTTCAATTTCTAAGCTGAAACAACTGGAAAATCTGTGAGTTTTTGTAATCATTTTTCTATGGTTTTAGAAAATTTTGTTTGAAATCCTTGAAGGAGATCATGACAGATCTTTCTTTTGTATATTTTTTCTAAGGGCTTTGAAAAATAACCAGTTGATTGGACCAATTCCTTCAACATTGTCACAGATTCCTAACTTGAAGATTCTGTAAGTTATTTTTAACATTTTTCATTGTCACTGACTAATTATAGATTCTTTGATTAACATTCTTATCTCCTTGAGTATATGATTTAGGGATTTGGCACAAAATAATCTTAGTGGTGAAATTCCAAGGCTTATATACTGGAATGAAGTTTTGCAGTATCTGTAAGTATAAACAATATAAGTATGAAATTTTCATTTATGTTTTTGTCATACACCATGATAGGATCTTACTATTTATTTTTTGTTTCCTTTTTCGTATAATAAAATAGCGGCTTGCGAGGGAACAATTTGGTCGGTTCACTATCTCCAGACATGTGCCAGTTAACCGGCTTGTGGTATTTGTAAGTTACACAATCACTTTATTTTTATTCTAATCCCTCAAAATGTGCATTTTCTTGAGGATATGATGATAATTTCCTCCTTATATATTTTGTAGTGATGTGAAGAACAATAGCTTAACAGGAAGTATTCCTGAAAACATAGGCAATTGTACCTCCTTCCAGGTCTTGTATGTAATCTTACTCTATGACTTGTTTTATGATACCTTTGTTATTTTCTTGTTACTTTTGTAACATTTTCTGTTAATGCCAGGGATTTATCTTACAACCAGTTAACTGGAGTGATTCCATTCAATATTGGGTTTCTGCAAATAGCAACCTTGTATGTATTACATGCTTTTTTTTTTTTAAAGTTATTTTTGGTAGGTCATTGGAGTTCTTTAATATTTATGTTTGTGAAATTGGTAGGTCATTGCAAGGAAATAAACTTTCTGGACAGATTCCATCAGTGATTGGTCTCATGCAAGCACTTGCTGTGTTGTAAGCACTTTTTGTTAGTATACTTTGAAATATATTTCATAATATTTGGCCATTGATTTTATTTTTCTCTCAAATTTTCAATTCAGAGATTTGAGTTGTAACATGTTAACTGGACCAATCCCTCCTATTTTGGGGAATTTGACGTACACAGAAAAATTGTAAGTATACAAACTTTTTGTCCTAATTCGTGTATATCAACTACTTTGTCAAAAAATAATCTAGATTCTTATATGATATGCACAATGTATGAAATATTTGTAGGTACTTGCATGGAAACAAGCTGACTGGCTTCATCCCTCCGGAGCTCGGAAATATGACAAAGCTTCACTATTTGTAAGATGCTTAAGCTAGCAGTTACTTCCTCCATGACAAAATATAATTCAAAAAGTACACGTATTTGTACCAAATTTGGTTCAGATAAGTCTACTTTTTTGCTTATATTTTGTTATGGAACGACTACCACTCAATTTTCAAATTGTTGATGATCATTTAATTTTAAATTTCATAACTTCTATGTGAAACTCATCAATGATGCATGTACTCATTATCTTGTGAACTAGAATTCATGCATATCAACTTGTGCATCAGTCTTAACTGGATGGAAATTTGGCTTAAGCTCATCCTTTAATGTGCAACTTTTTGTAGGGAACTGAATGATAATCATCTAAGTGGACGCATCCCTCCCGAGCTCGGAAAGCTTACTGAACTATTCGACTTGTAAGTGCTGTTTCTTTGTAGTTTCATTTTTATTGATTTTTCTTGTAGCTTCATCATTTCATGATTCATACATTCTTTTTGCAGAAATGTTGCTAACAACAACCTTGAGGGGCCGATTCCCGGTAATATTAGCTCGTGTACAAACCTTAACAGCCTGTAAGCAGTAAAACTCGAACTGTAAATTTGTTACAAGGTTTTTTACTATTCATTCATCTGATGGATTTTCCTCCTTCTCTTAGAAATGTACATGGGAATAAGCTTAATGGAACAATACCCCCTACTTTGCAAAGCTTGGAGAGTATGACTTCTTTGTAAGTTTTCTCCCTCACATGCTTGACATTTGTTTGAACATACCGGCAATTCTATCATGCATGAAGAGTGTAACTTCTTTTGTTCATTCACGTTCTATCTTTTCTAAGAACATTTTGATGCACATATACGCATGCACATCCGGATTACTTCCATAATAATCTTTTGCTTAAATATTTAGTTCAATTGCTCACTGTGATGATCTTTCGCAGGAATCTTTCGTCAAACAACCTTCAAGGCGTTATTCCAATTGAGTTGTCACGGATTGGTAATTTGGATACATTGTAAGTACAAATTATTTTAGAATTTATCTGCTTTCATATGCTGATATATCTGACTTTATACTAATTTATTATTTCTTCCAGGGACATTTCAAACAATAAATTAATTGGATCAATTCCTTCTTCCCTTGGTGACTTGGAACATCTTCTGAAGCTGTGAGTTTTCGGCTTAGTTATTATTTCTTGGAATCTTCTAGAATTTTTCCTGTCACTAACTGCTTGTTTTCCTTGATTAGGAATCTTAGCAGAAACAATTTAACAGGACCTATTCCAGCAGAATTTGGTAATCTTAAAAGTGTTATGGAAATGTAAGTCAATTATTTAATTTTCTGATGAAAATGATAACAAAAAATAGTTTATTTGGTTTTCCACCCCTGATTATTCTATTTGCTTCTTTGTTGCAGTGATCTTTCTCATAACAAACTCTCTGACTTGATTCCTGTAGAGCTTGGTCAGCTACAGAACATAGCATCATTGTAAGCCGCTTTATATCTTTTTCAGTGTTATTCAATGTTACTAACTTATGATTTTGTTAAAGAAGTTTTACAGTATTTTATTTCCTTTCTCTTTCTAATTTTCTTGGTTTGAAAAAATATACAGGAGGCTTGAAAACAACGAATTAACTGGGGATGTGGCGTCACTTGTAAATTGTCTTAGTCTTTCTCTGATGTAAGTTTAACCTTCTTTTTTGAATAAATTTTTGCCTTGAGATTTCTAACATTCCATGTCACTTTGACCTAACAAATTGAATATTTGTAAACTTTTCAGTAATGTATCCTATAACAATCTAGTTGGTGTTATTCCTACAAGCAACAACTTTACCAGGTTTTCACCTGACAGGTGAGGCACGTTCGTTGTTGAGTATTGTCATTATTGCATTTTTAGGTAACACAACATGTTTTATTGGATTGATTGATACAACCTTTTATTTGCAGTTTCATTGGAAATCCTGGTCTTTGTGGTAATTGGCTTCATTTTCCATGTCAAGGCTCTCGCCCTGCTGAGCGAGGTAAGATGAACTTTCTAGTTGGAATATCGCCTACAACTCCTAAAATCTCTGCCTTCTAAAAATATGTTATGTTTTTTTTCCTCTTTGATTAAATAACTGTCTTATTAATACATGTGCATTAAGTTTGAAGGGCTTTTTATTATTTACTTGATAAATTTTCTTTACTATGCAGTTACATTATCTAAGGCGGCTATTCTTGGAATTACGCTTGGTGCCCTTGTAATTCTTCTTATGATACTGCTGGCAGCTTGCCGGCCACACAACCCGTCTCCGTTTCCAGACGGATCACTCGAAAAACCAGGTGACAAATCAAGTAATTCTTCTCAATCTTCTTATCCTGGTGGCATACTTAAATATTAAATTGTATTCTTCAAAATTTAAGCATCCTTATTTTAAAGTATTCTATGATTCAGTTTGTTAAAGTTGAAGTTTATAAGCTAATGACTGCATGAACTTGGAAATTTGGCAGTTACTTACTCGCCTCCAAAACTAGTGATTCTTCACATGAATATGGCACTTCATGTGTATGACGATATCATGAGGATGACTGAAAACCTGAGTGAGAAGTATATAATTGGAAATGGTGCATCAAGTACGGTTTATAAATGCGTTCTTAAAAATTGCAAGCCAGTTGCTATAAAGAGACTCTATTCTCACTTTCCACAATACTTGAAAGAATTTAAAACCGAGCTTGAGACGGTTGGCAGCATTAAGCACCGGAATCTAGTCAGTCTCCAAGGCTACTCTTTGTCACCGTATGGTCACCTTCTCTTTTATGACTACATGGAAAATGGAAGTCTATGGGATCTTCTTCATGGTAAGTTCACACTTTTTTTAGAATGTTGTGCACACGCATTTCAAATCTATGCATTGTAGAACATTTATATATGACTTTGTTATTTACTTTATTTTCAGGACCTACCACAAAGAAGAAAAAACTCAACTGGGATCTGCGTCTAAAAATAGCACTTGGAGCAGCGCAAGGACTTGCATATTTACACCATGATTGCAGTCCTCGCATCATCCACAGGGACGTGAAATCATCAAATATTTTACTAGATGCAGACTTTGAGCCCCATCTCACCGATTTCGGCATTGCCAAAAGTCTCTGCCCTACAAAGTCACATACTTCTACTTACATTATGGGCACAATTGGCTACATTGACCCTGAGTATGCCAGAACTTCCCGTCTCACCGAGAAATCTGATGTTTACAGCTACGGAATTGTTTTACTCGAATTGCTAACTGGGAGAAAAGCTGTTGACAATGAATCCAACCTCCATCATCTAGTAAGTTTCTCTACACTATCAAAACATTGTTATTGCACTTTTGCATGCACACACGCTATTTGATAGTACAATATCAGTCACATGAATTAGTTAGTTAAACTAGTTAGTTAATTAGTCTAACTAACTAGTGTGACTAATATTGTATCTAATATACGTCGCACACATATAACATAGGTTTGACATTGTCCTTGGTGTTTTTGCTCTATAAGCTATTGTCTGTGGATAGTCTAGGCATGTTTGAATGTTTGTACCTTATCTTCAAACTTTATTTGTTCACTCTTTAGACTTAAAAACATTGGTTGGCTGGTGATTTAAAATTGCAAATCCAATATGCTAAATTAATAACAATCTCTACTTCATTGTATTGTTATGAGGCATTATTCTCCTTTTACTTCTGAATTTCTATGAATGCAGCTATTTATTGTTTTTCTCCCACATTGTCTGCATGATATCATTTTCACACACACTTGATAGTGACTATCTTAATTTTCGCAGATTTTGTCGAAGACAGCTGACAATGCAGTAATGGAAACAGTTGATCCCGACGTAACTGCCACATGCAAGGACTTAGGAGCAATAAAGAAAGTTTATCAGCTTGCTTTATTATGCACAAAGAGGCAGCCAGCTGATAGGCCAACAATGCATGAAGTGGCGCGCGTTTTAGCAAGTCTTGTGCCGTTAACCACCCCGCCGAAACAACTAACACCTCCACTGCCTGCAATATCTGCCAAACTGCCATGCTACATGGATGAGTATGCAAATCTCAAGACACCTCATTTAGTTAACTGTCCTTCCATGAGCACCTCAGATGCTCAACTTTTCCTCAAGTTTGGAGAAGTAATCTCTCAGAACAGTGAATGAGAGGAATTTGAACAAAAATCAATGTTATCAAATTCAAGTGTCATCATGTATGTATATTAAAACTCCCATAAAGAAAAACAAAGGAAGGGATACAAAATATTTGATGATGAGAGGCATTGAAAAATGGGGTGTACAAGTTTTTAATTAATTAATTAAAAAAATGTGTATAAAAATTTAGTATTTTTAGTATGAGTTTTAGTTGAGGATGATGTTATGTGACAAGAAAGATACAATTATGTATTGAAAGGTGCAGTAACCAAATGTGTTGTACTTTTATGTTTGGTAGCATCCAAGATTGAAGTAATGAAGTTAAAGGGTATGGGACCATTATGCAGAGTGGGGTAGTTAGGTGTTAATGGTATTAGTGCATAATGTGTGAACAGCAATAATGCACTGATTTTCTTAGCTGGAATGGATCAGTATTTTGTCTGAAAATGCTGCCAATATTTCAGAAGAGGAAGGGGGGTATCTTTCTTTTAGTACTAACATATGATGCTTATTTGATAGATATGTAGGTGCTATGTGTAATTGGTCATCCAAATTTGGGTCACTGGGCTCCCACTAGATTTTTAATACTATGATATTGGTTTTTGTGCCTTGTTGACTATAAGTATGTGAAATGGTAAATGTCATTATTTATTATGATTATTGAAGAGTTTGAATTGTACTAGATAATAGATAATAAATTGTGAAATTTTTAAGGACTGTTGTGATCTCAATTTATAAAGAAAACTTTAGGCACATAGATGAACACAAATGAATAAATAATTAAATGATATATATTTTTTTATAAATCTATTTAGAGTTGTGATTATATAAGATTGTCTTTAGTTAGTACGATGTATCTTATCTTATTGAGAGGGAAATTATGTTATAAAAAGTACTTCAAATTAAAATATAAGGAAAAAATTAAGTATTTGGGCTTTATAGGTCGATAATTGCCTTAACAAAACGATGTCCATGTTAAATTGTTCGCTTTTCTACATAGAAAAATAGATGGAAGCAATTTATACTATTTAGAACCTATGTAAGAAAGTGATACAGAATACCCTAATAAAGAGTTCTAGATTCATCTGCATATATGCCACAACCATCAACTTCAACAAAAGTATTACATTAAGTAAAATAAAATAAAAATAAAAATAAAAATAAAAAGATATCAACCCAAAATAATGAGAAAATAATTATTGAATTTCGATGACTCTGAAATCAAAATAGGATAGCAGGTTTGTGAATAGTTTTCAATTATATGCACCAATAATGAGTTGGTTTGAGTGGTAAGAAATTCAGACCTCTTAAGTAAGTGGTTACGAGTTTAATCGCTGACTTCTGTGTATAGAGAAAATTTCAATTGAGAAGGGATAATTTATCCTTGTATGTCCAACATACTCTAACGAAGAGTAGTCACTGATAAACAGACGTTGTTATTTCTTAACGATAATATGATTATAAAAAAATACTAGAAGCATTAACCGATTCTAAACCTAGAAGACTAGTAGCTAGTAAATACAACTACCAAGTGAGATCTATAGTAATAGTCCACCATTCCTATCATAAGAATTGTGGAAGTTCAAATATCTTGTACTTTCTAGTGGAAATGGAAACCAACATATTGTAACTAAGTGAATATGATCCACAATAACCTTTTGTAGCATTGCACTTTGTTTAGTAAATGGAGCCATAAAATTGAACAAGGAAACAAACATCCATATATTCAAGAAAAAGAAGAATATTTAGAATCATAAGCTATAGTAAATAATAGTTCAAAAAAGATTGTCCCATGATCATAGTATAAAAGCTTGTTTGGAAGGCATTCTGGTGAAGAAATTATGAGGAACCAAAGGATCACTGTTTCTGAATCTTGGATGCCTTAGGTAAAACATGATCCAAATGAATATAATAACTTGAGAAGGAACAACAATTGTGACAAGAAGACCAACAACACAAAATAGCAAAAACAATGTTGTAGCTCTTGGATCCCTCCAACTACAAAGAGATTGCAGCCTCTCTCCAATAGTAGCCAAATGATCTGCTGCTGTTTGCGCGTTCCGACCGATAACTCGCAATCGATCATACCTCCTTCTCAATTGTTCCCCTCCAATTTGAGTCGGAAAAACATCGAGTTCTTCTTCTAAATCCTCAGGATTCGTCGTGTCAGCACCGGACAATGTTGCATCAATGTGACAAGGATTTTTTGGCCTATTGACATAACGCTTCAAACCGATCCAAAATAAATAGAAACTGATTAAAGGAAAAATTGCCTCTGGAAACAAAACAACAAGTATGCAAAGAAAATGAAAAAGCAATGTAGCAGTTGGATTCTTCCAATGCTTTATATCCTCTAACCATTTCATAAAAGCAACAAAATCACTTATAAGACTCATAATCCTGTTATAATTTGATATTCCTTTTCTCATACTCCACATATCTGATCTCATATCAAGCATAAAACACACAACTTCTCTTCCAAGTGCTGGTTCTGCTCTACTCAAACTCCTTGCTATAATATGAACAGTTTGATTCCTCAAATTATCAAACTGTGAATTAGATAATGGTGAAAGATAATGTATCACAGGAAACAAAGGTGTACTATAAAATTGACACATATTAAGTGATGAAACAAATGGCCAAGAAAATCTCACTGCCAAATGAATTTCTCCCATTTTCTTTACACCAAAAGGTTGCAAACCTATAAGAGGGTAAGAATGTGTATAAACTTTGCCTCGTTCCAACGTCGATAACCGAATCCTTATCTTCGCCATTATAGTATCTCTTGTTCCTCTAGCTCTAGTTTCAGTGTCTAATATCTTATTGTTGTCAAAAACTGCAATGGTTATGACAGTGAATGGCTCATAAACTTCCCAAACATATTGTTCATTCCAATTTGGTGAAAGACTATCAACTATTGTTCTTGTTCTCACCCATTTTGGTCCATATTTTGCTACACAATATGCATCAGTTCTTCCTCCTCTTTTCATTGGCATCAAATTAGTACCCTTTAAGATTCCAAGCTCCAAAACACCAATGCTTGAACTCCAAAGTTCTCTTGATGAAGGCCTATAATCACTACTATATTCAATAGCTTCATCCATAACATGATAAGCACCATCTAAAGAAATTCTAGCATTAAGTTTACTAGCAAATTTCACTTCCTTTGCATTCTCAATTATTCCTGGTCTATCAAGATTATACCATAAACTATCAGCAGGTGCATCATTTAATCTTTTTTGAACATCCTTCAAATTAAGCATAAGTGTTCCTAAGCTAACATGATCAACCAATGTTCCTTGTTCAATACTTAGGATTAGTGTTTCATTGAATGGCTCTTGTGCAACAAACATCAAATCCTCATTCCAAAATGCTTTTCTTTTTTCACTCTTGCCAAAACTAGTTCTCAAACGCAAGCCACCTAAATCAACTTGAACAAAAATATCTGATTTTTCAGGATGAAACTTGAGTAACAAGTCATGTGCTTGAATCACATTGACTCTTAGATACCAAAGAGTTGGTGACATATATACCTTAGAACGTGTAAAACCAATAGCATTACCATTTATTCTTGTTGCATCAGAACACCATGCATGAGGGAAATATTCATCTGCTTGTGTTCCAATCCACAAAGACAACATGATATCTCCTCTAATAAGATTTTTACCTGTTTTATCCTCTAGCTTATACCATTGTGGTGCTAATGAAGATTCTGGTGGGACCCTTTTTGGAACTTCACCAACACAGAATTTAACATGACCAATGAACTCATGTGACATGTTTGTAGCCATTGTCTTGTCCTTAACCAATATGTCTATGTTGATGGAATGGATTTTTTCTGTTTCAAAAGCAAAAACTTGGTTCCATGATGAAGTGTTTTCTAAGAAAAGTGTTGTTGCTTTCATGTTTCCAAGTTTGATTTCTACATAGAGGTTGTGGATCGTAGGAAAGTCTCTTACCCTTATGACCCTTACAAATAAGAACTTCATTTCTTCAACTAAGTCGTATCTTCTTGTAAGCTTGTCACCTTCATTTGCAGCATCAGTGTTGACACAAGTCTCCTTTGGTGCAGATTCATTACTACTTTGATTTGCCATTTTCTCAACCTGCATTGGACAAATAACATATTTTACTTTGGTATGTTCCAATTATGTTATGGTTCCTTAATATATAAACATTAAATACTTTGGTGAGTTTTTTTTCCTTAAAATACGAATATTATGATCATTTAGTTACAAACATTAGACACTTCAATACTTTTTATTGTTGTTTCATATTTGTAATTTAAGGAGGGAAAATTTCTAATATTAATAACTTAATAAATCAAAATGATACGAAGAAGAAAAAAAAGTGACCAAAGTGTTTAACGTTTATAATTTGTAATTTATAAGACAGAAATAAAATATAAAGAAGTTTAGAGATTCTTAATATTTTTTTTATAACTATGTCCCTATTGTTGAAGCACAAAGTTTTGCCTGAAAATTAACCAAGTGATAACAATTAATAATTCGAATAATGAAGAAATTTACGGTCTAAAAGATTAACTCAATTTTTATGGGGAAAAAACTTTTATAAGGATTACGTTTAACAAAAAATATATTCTAGCAAAACAAGGTCAATTGTAAAAATCGTGTGATAACAATAACTAAGAATAAAAGTACACGATTCCAACTGTTTTTTATTTTATATTTTATTTTAATCATCTGGTTTTAGGGGTATAATATTTTAGTAATTTGAAATTTGGTCATAAGATATTCAAGTTTGACTAAGAATTAATGCATCTGTATTTTCGTGTGATGATTTTGTGGAGGGAATGAATAATGAATAATGAATAATGAATAATAAGAAGATTAAAATCGAAAAGAGAGAAGAAAAAAACCTTCAACTTGATGAGAAAAAATAAAGAAGATCGTATGAATGTGGTTAAAGAGAACAATAAAAATAATGGGAATCTCAAAAAATCTCCAAGGTTAAGGTGATATTGTTGAAGGAATGTTTTAAATATTTTCAACTAAAAAGTCTCTCTAATCACAAAATATAATGCACAAAACAATCTTTTAAAATTGTACTATACTTTTTTGTGCCAAGATACATTTTACATATTGTGAAACATATGTATTAAATATAATCAGAATTATTTGGATTCTTTAAAAATCTTAATTAAATGCCACAATATTTTTTTTAGAGAAGTTTGTGTAAGAATGGTGTAATGAAAAATTAATGTTCCTTTATTGAAGGCTAATTCAAATACTTCTCCGCGTTTTTAATACTCTTTTCTTTAATCCTATTTATAGTTGAATACTATGTTAAATTATTTTAGAAAAAAATAACTCACATTAATACTAATTAGGGTAAATCTTAACATTCACGTTTTCTTTTGAAACTTACCTTAATTAAAATTAAATCGGCCGCAAATAATCAAATCAATCATATTTAATCCAATATTTCATTTTTATTTACTTTAATTGTAATTTTCGTTTTAATTTTTTAATAAAAATTATAATTTTCGATTATTTCTTAAACGAAATTTTTCTTTTGGAAATAATATATTCTATTATTACTAATTAGGTTAAATTAAATATTTCATTCTTTTAAATTTTGAAACTTGTATTATTGATAAAAATCATATTTTTAAATATTACATAAATTAATTACAATTAATCAAATCAAATATATTTCTAATTGGTCAAAAGATCTGAACTATATTTATGTATTTATAATTTTTGTTTTCTTAAATAACAAAATAATAATTTTGAGTTTTTCTCAATTCATAATAAAATACTCAAAAATATTATATTTTTTACTTTTATTTTATCTATTATTTTTATGAATATTTTTAAAATACCGAACAAAAACTATATGTTTTAACTTTGCAGCCAAAACTTTCCAAAGTTAAAGAAGATCCCCCATATTTTTTTATTTGTCCGTTTTATCTACTTTTTATCCTCATATATAATTGCTGTCATGTTTTTTCTAAAAGAATAAACTCAATAATGGGGTGTTTACTGGTTGTTTTTATTATAGTATACATATTTTAATTTTTTTTTCAAAAAAAAAAAAAGTATAAGGTTATATATGAGCGCGATATATAGTGATAAATTAGATTTTTTTTTAATTAAGAAAACAATTTTCTATATAGTCATCCCATTATTACTAATTGGGTAAAATTAAAAAAAAAAATTCTTTTCTAAAAAAAACTTGGTTAATAAAAACATCGTAAATTATTACTATTAGTATTTAGGGAAAATCAAAAAGATTTTGCTATGTTTAACTTAATTAACTTTTTCTATTATATTCAAAAATATATCTTAAGTGAAGAAAATCAAATCAATCTACCACCTAAACAAATAGATACGTATATTTTCATGGACATAATTTTTAAAATCATAATCTCAATTTTATTTTAATTATATATATTTTTAATTAGTTTAAACAAATTTATATCATTTTTGCCTTTAAATATTGTTATTAGACTAAAAAAAATTATCCTAATATTTATAGTTAGTGGTCTTTTATACTGAAGTATATTTTTAAATCTAAATTGTCTTTTAGGTTTGAATTTATTTCGATCTCAACTCTGCAACATCACATTTTTGAATAAAGTCTCCTTTGAGTCGAAATTTGATCATTTCAATTTAAATTGTCCTCAATTTTTATCAATCTTTCCGATATCTCTTAATTTTTTATTTAATTTAAATTTTCCTCAATCTTTATCAATCTTCCGATATCTCTTAATTTTTTATTTAATTTGATCTAAAGTATATATCATATGTTGGATTGAAAGTTATTAATACTATTAATATAAGTTTTTTATTAATAAAATTAAAAATTTATATCATAACTTTGGATCAAAAGGAGACATTATTAATACAAACTTATATTAATAAATTTATTTTAAAATCATAATCTCAATTTTATTTTCGTCATATATATATATATATATATTTAATTGCTTTAAACAAACCTATATTATTTTTATTTGTAAATATTGTAATTAAACAAGAATATTTTTCTTGTAATATCTATAGTTAAGGATCTTTTTATACTAATATATGTAATATCAAATTTCGATTCAAATTAAAAAAAAAATAAAAAAAATAAAAAAATAAAGTAAAATAAAATAATTAATAGAAATTAAAGGAGATTTGAATTGAAACTATTCAAATTTATTCGAGTCATATGTGAGCCATTATAGTTGTGTGTGTGTGTGAGCCATTATAGTTGTGTGTGTGTGTGAGCCATTATAGTTGTGTGTGTGTGTGAGCCATTATAGTTGTGTGTGTGTGTGAGCCATTATAGTTGTGTGTGTGTGTGAGCCATTATAGTTGTGTGTGTGTGTGAGCCATTATAGTTGTGTGTGTGTGTGAGCCATTATAGTTGTGTGTGTGTGTGAGCCATTATAGTTGTGTGTGTGGATTTTAAATGGTGTTTGTTACTTTGTCTACTAATCAAATAAAACTATATATGTTTTAAGTTTGCAACATAGCATTTCCAAATTTGAAGAAGATCACTTCCAATGACTTGATTCCAAAACAAAAAATTAATCATATTTTTGTATTTATATGTTTCTTCTACTTTTATTCTATATAAATCAAAATAATAACTTTAAACTCTAAACCTTAAATCTTATAAGACATTATTTATTTATTTAAAGTCTAACACATGGCAACCACATACTTAACAAGTTTATTTTCGTCATATATATATATATATATATTTAATTGCTTTAAACAAACCTATATTATTTTTATTTGTAAATATTGTAATTAAACAAGAATATTTTTCTTGTAATATCTATAGTTAAGGATCTTTTTATACTAATATATGTAATATCAAATTTCGATTCAAATTAAAAAAAAAATAAAAAAAATAAAAAAATAAAGTAAAATAAAATAATTAATAGAAATTAAAGGAGATTTGAATTGAAACTATTCAAATTTATTCGAGTCATATGTGAGCCATTATAGTTGTGTGTGTGTGTGAGCCATTATAGTTGTGTGTGTGGATTTTAAATGGTGTTTGTTACTTTGTCTACTAATCAAATAAAACTATATATGTTTTAAGTTTGCAACATAGCATTTCCAAATTTGAAGAAGATCACTTCCAATGACTTGATTCCAAAACAAAAAATTAATCATATTTTTGTATTTATATGTTTCTTCTACTTTTATTCTATATAAATCAAAATAATAACTTTAAACTCTAAACCTTAAATCTTATAAGACATTATTTATTTATTTAAAGTCTAACACATGGCAACCACATACTTAACAAGACAAATCAATTATTTTATTAAACAAGGCAAAACATAAAAAACTTGTTAATTGAGAGGAATATTATCGTGACAAAACATAAATAATCAAAATCAATTTTTTTATTAAACAAATAACATACTAACTTAAAAACAATAAAAATCAATGATAACACGAAGAACCAACAAAAACATGTCAATACGAGGAATACATAAAGAACCAACAAAAAATAATAATAATAAAAACCAACAAAAGCAACGTAAAAAAATAAATGAACAACAACAAAAACCCAAAGAATCAAAATGTAAAAACAACTAACATGATGCAAAGCAACATAAAGATTGAGAAAGAAAAATAAAAACCTGACATGTGCATTAAGAGATTCGAAAACAATTGAAAGCAAGAGCCAAACTGTTGAAAGAGCATTAAGTATTCTGTGAGATTGTTGAATGAGAGTTGTATATATATTTGTGACAAAAAAGTTTCACAAAATCCATTTTACTAAAGAATCTATCAAAATCAAATTTATCAAAATCCATATATTTTTTAATATAAAAAAATTAAATTGTGAAAATCACAAAATATGTTATCTTTATTAAGATAATATGTATTTTTTAAATAAATTTTTAAATATGTAACTTTTCGTACAAATGTTTTATTTTTTGCTTTTGTATCTATAACTTATTTTTTTACATATTTATAAATATATCACATCTTGTTTTTAGTTTCGTTATTTGTCTTAACAAAATGTTTATATTATAATTAATTTATATAAATATATAATATTTAATTTTAATTCATCGATATGAGTGACATAATGGACTAAAATAAATATTGTCCATCTAATATATTAATCAATTATAACATAAATAAATTTTGGAATAATCGAATGCAAAATACAACATATCTTGCAAGAACGAAAAATACAAAATCTTTTAATTTTAAATAGTTGAAAACAAAAAAGGAGTATATATGTAAAGACCAAATGCACACTACTTATTTTATTATTAACAAGTAGTTTAGCTAGTCCAACACAATTTTTACCTAATTGATAATGTTTTTTGAAATATAACTAACTATCCACAATCTATTCATATTTTGTTCTTTCTCACCATCTCTCCCTCTCTCTCCTTGGTGAAATTGAAACCTCACTCGTTACCCGTTTATTTGTACTTGTTGTTCCATTAAAGGGATCAGGTTCAACTATAAAAAATTGAGTGTTTGATTTAAGAAAAACTAATTTTATAAGATTGTGCAATCTATGAAATTTCATAAGGTCGTCATTCTTTAGTTCTTCTCATACAAATTTTCTTCTGTTAAAAAAATATAACGTTTAAATATGATATGTTACTATTTATAAGCTTGTTTATAGGTTTGAGTTTTACCTAAATAAAAGTTGATATTGTTTGTAAGTCTATTTAAAAGTGATCTTTATATTAACATATTTTAACATGTAAGCACTTAAATATGCGATGTAGGCTAATATACTTAAATTATTAAAGATTAACAAATTTATAACTTACAAGACTTTTTTGTGACATGTATTCGAACTTTACATCGTCAATTAGATTTATAAAAAAAAAAATCTGGCAATTTAATTATAGACTAAATTGTAACCTTATATTGGTCAACTTCATCTATTGTCACGCCTAATTAAGAACTATACATAATGCTCAAAATAAGAAAAAAAAATTAATATTTTTCATTAATGTTATTTTTTTCTAATGATTTTTATCCTGTTTAGGTATTCAGTTACCTATCTTAATAATTAATACGATAGAAATTAATTAAGTAAAAAGCAAATATAATTATATAATTATTAATATTTTCTTAATATTTAAAATAAATTAATATAGATAAAAATCTTTTATATTCTATCAAATGATAATTAGAAAGAAATTATTTGAGTAAATATTTTTTACTTTTTATTAGTGGTTTTAAGAGTATTTTTTTCTTAAAGGAGTGCCTTTAAGAGTATTAGGTAACATTTCCCTAAAAAGAAAACAAAACATTAGTAGATTATCACGAACATACACGTTTAAATATTTTAAGTGATTTATTTTTACAATATATTTATATTGTTAATTTGAAATGATGAAATAATAAACTATTTTTATTAAGAAATAATAAACTATTAGTCAACTATACTTTTTAATAAAAAAATTAGTCAACTCTACTTGGTTTGTATTTATAAAAAGATAAACTATTATTCTGAAAAATACAGTATTTTTCTTTTGTTTATTTGTTGGTAACTTTGATTTTTTGGTAAGTCGACAATTACACTGCTGTTTCCTTCTTTTTATTTTTGAATGTTTCTATGGCTGCTAAATTACAAACACGAACACTGAAACAGCGAAAGCTAAAATTGAAACACGCACGAAAAAAAGCGAAAATTCGAAAACCGAACTCAGTGAGTGACGTGTCACGTCAACCGCCGTATAAGTAATCCGCATCATCACCATTTTTGATTTTTGACCCTCAAAATTCTACACATGTCTTAGGGCGGGAACCAAAAACTTCAACTCTTCAACTATCTTAGGGTTTCAATTTCAATATTCATTTCTCAATTCTCAATTTTCATCAACCATGAATGTGCGCAAGGGTTCCATGGTTTGGGTTCCAGATAGGGAATTGGCTTGGGTAGCTGCTGAAGTGCTTGATTCTGATGCCTATTCTGTTCAGCTTTTAACTGATTCCGGCAAGAAGGTCAGTTTTCAAATTTCAACTTCCTATATATACTGTTTGTTGTAATTGTTGGTAATTTGAGTTTTGATTTTGAGATGTGCGGTGGTGTAGGTTTTTGCTTCGCCAGAGAAATTGTGTCTGAGGGATGCGGATGAAGAGGAGCTTGGTGGATTTGAAGATATGACGAGGTTGACTTACTTGAATGAACCGGGAGTGTTGTACAATCTTCGTAGGAGATATGCGCTCAATGATATTTATGTGAGTGTGTGTTAGTTAATTGATTTTAGTTGTTTAATTGAGATTAGCTATGGGTTTATTTATGAGTTTAGTTTTGTGTGAACTTCAATGTAGCTCTTTATTATTGGAAACTGTTGTTTTAGTGTGAGACTGCCGTTATTTTCAGTAGCTTTGGAGTCCACTGTTTGCTTGTGAATCATTTGATAGATGATATATGCTCTCTTGGCAGTTTCTGTATGATACTAGTATTTTATTGTTTTCATTTATGAGGATTTGGATCGGTGCATGGGTTGATGATTGGGGAAACTCATACTGGGATAATCATTTTCAAATGTATAAATTAATTAATATGTCTATGAGATGTCAATTTAGTGATAAGAGTTTGACCGTGCAACTTCAAGAGATGAAATTCACATTCTCTCGAAGACTGTTGGAAAATGACCATTAGTGCCACTTTAATTAATTAATTGATAATAATATACAAAAAGTAACTTTTAAACTTCGTTTTCCCTTTTTGGCTATTTTACTTGCTGAACTTCATGTGGGTTTAATGCGCCGCCATTGCTAATATGAATTATGAACGGTTTTATTTTCAATTTGGACTGTCATTTTGTGCTTTTTGTCTGACTTATTTGTCTTTGATAGACATATACAGGGAGCATTTTAATAGCCATTAATCCCTTCACAAAGCTTCCTCATTTGTATGATATACATATGATGGAGCAGTATAAAGGAGCTCCACTTGGTGAGCTTAGCCCACATGTTTTTGCTGTTGCTGATGCATCTTATAGGTTAGTATGCATTAAATGCATTCATGTGTATTTATTTATATATTTTTGTTCTTATTTTCTGTTTACCATTTTAGATTTTGCACATTAGTGAGCTTTTGTTGGTTATGATTTAGAGCAATGATGAATGAAGGTAAAAGTCAATCTATCTTGGTAAGCGGTGAAAGTGGCGCTGGAAAAACTGAGACAACAAAATTGATTATGCAATATCTTACTTTTGTTGGTGGCCGTACTGGTGGTGATGATAGAACAGTTGAACAACAAGTTCTTGAAGTAAGATATTCTTGAACCCAATCAATCATGGGTTGAGGCATCAATTTAGTGCCAAGTTTCAATTTTTTTAGCATCAGTATGGAATGCTAATTTAACATTTTCTTGTTTCAGTCGAATCCACTTCTAGAGGCATTTGGCAATGCAAGGACTGTTAGGAATGACAATTCAAGGTGAATTTGGTTCTCTTTTTTGTGTGCTTACTTACCTTGTTTCCTACTCTACTGCTTGCCTTTTATTCTTTTGCAATTTTCTAGGCATTTGCTCTTCCTCCTCAAATTTTTCAAATAAAGTTGATACTTAGCTTTTAGGCTGTCATCTGATCTAGTCCACCATTTCTATCTATGGAAAGCATACCAAGTGGTAATGGAACTTTATGGAAAAAGGTGTTGAAGACATGTTTAAATTGTGGACATCAGTTTTTAGTCTGTATCCCGATTAAAGGAGATTGATCGGGATTCTCAATTTGTTTTTTAATCTGTTTTTCTTTAGATATTTGCAAGATATGCACTCCTTTATGTGTACCTGGTTTGCAAGCGTTGTTACTGTACTATGGATGCTGAAAATATCAAAATGGGTCGAATTCATATGGGAAGGAAATTCTTCTAGTTTATTATAAACCTATGCCTTTGGTTATTCAGATTCAGAAGCAATCATTATAGGCATGCATCTGTTTGTTTTGGGTTATGTCACATTGTTTTATGTTAATTGTGCAAACAGTTTTTATGGTATAGGAGTGTCAAATACTCTTCTGTTGAAATTACAATTGCTCATAGCCTGTTACTATTTTTTTTTGTTGCAGTCGTTTTGGGAAGTTTGTTGAAATTCAGTTTGATGCAAATGGTAGAATATCTGGTGCTGCAATCAGAACTTACTTATTGGAACGATCACGAGTTGTGCAGATAACGGATCCAGAAAGAAATTATCACTGCTTTTATCAGTTGTGCGACTCTGAAAGGGTATTCAATTTCTTTGAAGCCTTTTATTTGATTTTGTATATTTGGGGTTACATTGCAGCATAATGCCATAATTTGCATTGTGCACGTGCAGGTTACGGTTTTCATAATGTCATTGTCAAAGTATTAATTATTACACTTTGTAATTGGAATGCCTCATTTTAGGATGCAGAGAAGTATAAGTTAGGACATCCAAGTCATTTCCACTATTTAAATCAAAGTAAAGTCTATGAACTAAACGGTGTAAGCAATGCTGAAGAATACATGAAGACGAGGAGGGCAATGGATATTGTTGGCATTAGTCACCAGGATCAGGTGTAATATTGTTTTCAAAAGTGCACTCTTGCTTTCATGCATGCTTCTATCATTTAATGAATATTTTGTTGGCCCTCTCTTATAGTTTTTTCTTTCTTCCTTCCATCAGGAAGCCATATTTCGTGTCTTAGCAGCAATTTTACACTTGGGAAACATTGAATTTTCTCCTGGAAAAGAGCATGACTCGTCAGTGATAAAGGATGAAAAATCAAGATTTCATACGCATATGGTTGCTGATCTTTTCATGTACGTGATTTATATTTTGTTTTGAATCTTATGTTCCTAAACTTAACTGTAACTTAAAACATGGCTGAATTTTATTTCCCTCATCAGCATTTGCATTCAAAATGCAAACACATATCTTTTTAACAACTTTTCGTGAATATATTTTTGAGATCTATACTTTCTGATAGTATGACCTTGTAGAGTATATAGACTGCATACAACTAAAATCTTCTAGAAGGGGATAGAAAAATTTCTATATACAGAAACAACTAATTTGAATGCACACCTAACTAAATATTGTTTTTAAAAACTATTGAATCACAAAGCTCAGTGGTTTGTTTGCAAGTATAAATAGTTATATATCATATCTGTGCATGAGTTCAATACCTAACTAAATATTTTTTAGATGTCTACTATTGACATCACAGAGATAGTAGTCTTTACTCTTAATGCTAAGTCTAAATAGTCAGATTACATCTGTGCAAGAATCCAAGCAGCTGATATCAGAATAATTAGCATCGGTCTCTTTGGTACAATGAAATATTGGGTTTTTCTGTCCACTGTCTGTCCCTGTTATTTCTGTTGTTTTGTAGAAACCATAAAAATACCTAATGAATGGGATTATTGGTCGTTTCTCCTTTTAGATATAATGTCTAGACATGAGTTTTTAGAGGCTTTTGTCCTTTGCTAAAGTTAATCGCTTAACTTTTTTCTTCACTAGGTGTGATGTAGACTTACTGCTGGCAACATTGTGTACTAGATCAATACAAACTCGAGAAGGATGTATTGTCAAGGCTCTTGATTGTAATGCTGCTGTTGCTGGTCGGGATGCTTTGGCAAAAACTGTTTATGCTCGTTTATTTGATTGGTATAGATGTGGAAATTCAAATCAACAAACATGTATTTTTATTATGCATTGTTGAGTGACAATTCTTTTTGTTTTTGCTGTTCTAACAGGCTTGTTGATAAGATCAATAGGTCTGTTGGACAAGATAGCAATTCCCAGATGCAAGTTGGAGTTTTGGATATTTATGGTTTTGAGTGCTTCAAGGATAATAGGTAACCTGGATTCAGTTACCTGTCACTTGAAATACTGTTTTTTTTGTGGTAAATAATTTAGGCAATTATACAAGTAAGTTATGTGTTTTACATTGTGGAACATTAGCATAGGTTGGCGTTTATTCTTGTGAGTACTTGTCACTTCTCTGCCGTTCTTATATGTATTGTAGACTTGTACTTTCACTAGTAGAAAATGCTTAATTCTCAGACTTTGCTTTAGTATTGTCAAAACTGTGATTCCCCTTAGTATTTTAGGCAGTTTTATATTTATTGTATTTCTGTAACAGTTTTATATTTATTGTACTTCTGTAACAGTTGTATCTTGCTATTATTAGGTTTATGTATTTAGGATCAATCCCATAATGACAGGGATCTGTTTTCCCTGGCTCATGTATATATATAGGTCCAGTGACCTCATAATAAAATATGAAAAGAATATTATTCCTTCTAAATTTAAGATGGTATCAGAGCTCCTGATCCTTGGGAGCCTCTGACCGTGCCTGTAAACCCTAAGTTGCAGCCTTCATTGCTGCGCCACCTTTAAGCATTGTTGCAGCCTTCATTGCAGCGCAACCCTCTCTTCCTTGATCATGGCAGAGGTCATGAATCCTATTCTGGAAACTGGGGACAGACCCCAGACTGCTGGAGAATTGCAGAATGTTCATTCTGCTTATCGGTTAAATGGGAAGAATTATCTCAAATGGTCTCAACTCATTAGGACCATCTTGAAAGGAAAAGGAAAAGTCAGTCACCTGACTGATAAAGCACCTGATAAAACAGATCCCAAGTTCAAATCATGGGACGAAGAAGACTCCATGATCATGGCGTGGCTATGGAATTCAATGGTCCCAGAAATCAGTGATACATGCATGTTCCTTAAATCAGCAAAGGAAATTTGGGACGCAGTAGAGGAAACTTATTCTAAGGCCAAGGATGCTGCTCAAATTTATGATGTAAAGGTAAAAACCGTGGCTGCCAAACAGGGAAACAAATCAGTTACAGAATATGCCAATCAACTCAAGTCTCTATGGATGGAATTGGACCACTATCGAGTTATACAAGCAAAGTGTTCAGAAGACTCAGCAATCCTTAAGGAGTATATTGAACAAGATAGAGTCTATGATTTTTTGGTAGGCCTGAATCCTGAATATGACCAGGTCCGAATCCAAATCCTGGGAAAAGAGAAAGTCCCTGGGCTTAATGAAGTGGTAGCCATTATCCGGAGTGAAGAAAGCAGGAGAGGACTGATGCTGGAGACCTCAACCACTGAAAGCTCCGCAATGATAGCTGAAAGAGGAACAATCATGGTTGCTAACCAGAGGAAAAGTGGGGTTCCAAATATGGAAAAAAAACACGAGGAGGTCTGGTGTACCCACTGTAACAAGCCGCGCCACACAAGAGAGAAGTGCTGGAAATTACATGGAAAACCCCCAAGCCGAGAATGGGGGCCGAAAGGAGGCCCTCCAAAAAGAGGAGGGCAAGGGCAAGCATACATTGCTAATGGACAAAGTGAAGAATCTGTCCAGCTGAATCATGAAGAGATAGAACGGGTCAGATCCCTCCTTAGTAAATTGGAGAAGCCCACAGGTACATGCTCCTTAACATATTCTGGTAAGCTTCCACTTTCTTTTGGGCTTAATGTTTCAGATACACCATTTACACATTACTGGATATTAGACTCGGGAGCCACTGACCATATGCCCCCTCTACCCAAATACTTCTCCACATATTCCCCATGTCCTAGCAACAAGAAAATTTCAACAGCAGGACCTACACCTACACCTGCACCTGAACCAACAGCAGGACCTGCACCTGAATCAACAGCAGGACCTACACCTACACCTGCACCTGAACCAACAGCAGGACCTGCACCTGAATCAACAGCAGGACCTACACCTACACCTGCACCTGAACCAACAGCAGGACCTGCACCTGAATCAACAGCAGGACCTACACCTACACCTGCACCTGAACCAACAGCAGGACCTGCACCTGAATCAACAGCAGGACCTACACCTACACCTGCACCTGAACCAACAGCAGGACCTGCACCTGAATCAACAGCAGGACCTACACCTACACCTGCACCTGAACCAACAGCAGGACCTGCACCTGAATCAACAGCAGGACCTACACCTACACCTGCACCTGAACCAACAGCAGGACCTGCACCTGAATCAACAGCAGGACCTACACCTACACCTGCACCTGAACCAACAGCAGGACCTGCACCTGAATCAACAGCAGGACCTACACCTACACCTGCACCTGAACCAACAGCAGGACCTGCACCTGAATCAACAGCAGGACCTACACCTACACCTGCACCTGAACCAACAGCAGGACCTGCACCTGAATCAACAGCAGGACCTACACCTACACCTGCACCTGAACCAACAGCAGGACCTGCACCTGAATCAACAGCAGGACCTACACCTACACCTGCACCTGAACCAACAGCAGGACCTGCACCTGAATCAACAGCAGGACCTACACCTACACCTGCACCTGAACCAACAGCAGGACCTGCACCTGAATCAACAGCAGGACCTACACCTACACCTGCACCTGAACCAACAGCAGGACCTGCACCTGAATCAACAGCAGGACCTACACCTACACCTGCACCTGAACCAACAGCAGGACCTGCACCTGAATCAACAGCAGGACCTACACCTACACCTGCACCTGAACCAACAGCAGGACCTGCACCTGAATCAACAGCAGGACCTACACCTACACCTGCACCTGAACCAACAGCAGGACCTGCACCTGAATCAACAGCAGGACCTACACCTACACCTGCACCTGAACCAACAGCAGGACCTGCACCTGAATCAACAGCAGGACCTACACCTACACCTGCACCTGAACCAACAGCAGGACCTGCACCTGAATCAACAGCAGGACCTACACCTACACCTGCACCTGAACCAACAGCAGGACCTGCACCTGAATCAACAGCAGGACCTACACCTACACCTGCACCTGAACCAACAGCAGGACCTGCACCTGAATCAACAGCAGGACCTACACCTACACCTGCACCTGAACCAACAGCAGGACCTGCACCTGAATCAACAGCAGGACCTACACCTACACCTGCACCTGAACCAACAGCAGGACCTGCACCTGAATCAACAGCAGGACCTACACCTACACCTGCACCTGAACCAACAGCAGGACCTGCACCTGAATCAACAGCAGGACCTACACCTACACCTGCACCTGAACCAACAGCAGGACCTGCACCTGAATCAACAGCAGGACCTACACCTACACCTGCACCTGAACCAACAGCAGGACCTGCACCTGAATCAACAGCAGGACCTACACCTACACCTGCACCTGAACCAACAGCAGGACCTGCACCTGAATCAACAGCAGGACCTACACCTACACCTGCACCTGAACCAACAGCAGGACCTGCACCTGAATCAACAGCAGGACCTACACCTACACCTGCACCTGAACCAACAGCAGGACCTGCACCTGAATCAACAGCAGGACCTACACCTACACCTGCACCTGAACCAACAGCAGGACCTGCACCTGAATCAACAGCAGGACCTACACCTACACCTGCACCTGAACCAACAGCAGGACCTGCACCTGAATCAACAGCAGGACCTACACCTACACCTGCACCTGAACCAACAGCAGGACCTGCACCTGAATCAACAGCAGGACCTACACCTACACCTGCACCTGAACCAACAGCAGGACCTGCACCTGAATCAACAGCAGGACCTACACCTACACCTGCATCTGAACCAACAGCAGGACCTGCACCTGAATCAACAGCAGGACCTACACCTACACCTGCACCTGAACTAACAGCAAGGCCTGCACCTGAACCTGCACCTAATGATGGAAAATTTGGGAAAAATCTGGTATATTCAAGGAGAGAAAAAGCCATTCTAGAATCTGGCAATGTCCAAGAATCCAACCCATCATCACTGCATGAGGTAACACCTTCGAATCCTATAAACTCCAATGATTATAATGAGTTTGTTTCTGCAAATCTAGAAGCACAGGTGGACCAAAATCTAGACCTACCCATTGCCCTTAGAAAGAGAACTAGAACATGCACCCAACAACCACTTTACCCACTATCAAATTTCCTATCCTTTGAAAAATTCTCACCTACTCATAAAACCTTTCTCACAAACCTCAACTCCACACACACACCTTCCTCTGTATCTGAAGCATTATCTGACAGGAAATGGAAACAAGCCATGGATGTGGAAATGGAGGCGTTAAACAAGAATAGGACCTGGAAACTTGTCACCCTACCAATTGGGAAAAAACCAGTAGGATGCAAGTGGGTATATACAATTAAATACAGGGCTGATGGGACCATTGAACGTTACAAGGCAAGATTAGTGGCCAAAGGCTTCACTCAAACCTATGGAGTTGATTACTTGGAGACATTTGCCCCGGTTGCTAAGATGAACACGGTCAGAGTAATATTGTCATTAGCAGCAAATCATGATTGGGACCTGCAGCAGTTTGATGTGAAGAATGCATTTTTACATGGAGACCTTGAAGAAGAAATATACATGGAGTTGCCCCCTGGTTACAATGGGCAGGTTACTGCTGGAACTGTTTGCAAGCTAAGAAAGGCTCTATATGGGCTGAAACAATCCCCAAGAGCATGGTTTGGAAGATTCACCAAAGTTATGACAGGTCTAGGCTACAAACAAAGCCAAGGGGATCACACATTATTTATCAAACATTCAGATTCAGGGGGAGTAACAATTTTATTGGTGTATGTAGATGATATTATAGTTAGTGGGGATGACAAAAAGGAGCAGCAAGTGCTAAGTAAATGCCTTGCCACGGAATTCGAGATCAAGGCATTAGGGAGACTTAAATATTTTCTGGGAATTGAAGTTGCCCATTCCAAGAAAGGAATCTTCATATCTCAACAAAAATACATTACTGACTTGCTTAAAGAAACAGGGAAGACAGCCTGCAGACCAGCAAGTACTCCAGTGGACCCAAATATAAAGTTGGGAAGTGCGGAGGAGGATATTGCTGTGGACAAGGAAATGTATCAAAGACTTGTGGGCAGACTTATTTACTTATCTCATACTAGACCAGACATTGCTTTTGCTGTAAGTCTAGTTAGTCAGTTTATGCACCAACCAAAGGAAGCACATTTACAAGTTGCTCTTAGAATTGTCCAGTATTTGAAAGGGACCCCAGGAAGAGGGATTTTGTTCAAACGAAACAAGAGTGTAAGTCTTGAAGCATATACGGATGCGGACTACGCAGGGTCGGTGGTAGATAGAAGATCAACTACTGGATACTGCACCTTCCTTGGTGGAAATCTAGTAACTTGGAAGAGCAAAAAACAAAGTGTAGTAGCTAGATCGAGTGCTGAAGCAGAATTTCGAGCAATGGCCCACGGAATATGTGAACTTCTATGGCTAAAGATTATATTGGAAGACTTGAAGATAAGGTGGAATGAACCTATGAGGTTATATTGTGACAATAAATCTGCAATTAGTATAGCCCACAACCCGGTGCAACATGATAGAACTAAACATATAGAGGTTGACAGACACTTTATCAAGGAAAAACTAGACAGTGGCATGATTTGCACACCATATGTATCCACTCAGAATCAACTTGCAGACATACTCACCAAGGGGCTGAACTGCATTAACTTTGAAGGAATTATATCCAAGCTGGGAATGGAAAACACCTATTCACCAGCTTGAGGGGGAGTGTCAAAACTGTGATTCCCCTTAGTATTTTAGGCAGTTTTATATTTATTGTATTTCTGTAACAGTTTTATATTTATTGTACTTCTGTAACAGTTGTATCTTGCTATTATTAGGTTTATGTATTTAGGATCAATCCCATAATGACAGGGATCTGTTTTCCCTGGCTCATGTATATATATAGGTCCAGTGACCTCATAATAAAATATGAAAAGAATATTATTCCTTCTAAATTTAAGAAGTATCATCTATGTATTGTTTTTGTCTGTATTCTATTCCTATTTCATTTTGAGTTTTCCGCTGTGGTTGTGTTTTCATATTTGTTACTTTTTCATTATGATTATTTTGCTTAATCCAATAATATTCACTTCTTACAGTTTTGAGCAATTCTGTATCAATTTTGCAAATGAAAAGCTTCAGCAACATTTTAATGAGGTATGCATGCTATTTTATGTTAATGCTAATTTTTGCACTCACCAAGTTAATGTCTTTTTATCTTAATTTGGATATGCTGATGTTTTTTTACCCATCTTTTCTTGTAACTTCTGCCTTGTCATTCTTCCAGCATGTATTCAAGATGGAACAGGAGGAGTATTGCAAAGAAGAAATTAACTGGAGTTATATTGAATTTGTGGACAACCAAGATGTTCTAGATTTGATTGAAAAGGTTTTATTGTTTTATTTTTAAATTTTTTGTTGCCTTTTTAGGTGCATGTTTGTAAATTCTGTGCATTAAGATTGTCATGTAGTATTAGTTTTTTCACATATGATTTTATATTTCATGCATAATTTGTTCTAAGTGGAAGTTATTGGTCTAAAATAATGGCTGCTGAGGGACTTTGAACTAGTACATCAGGTTACAGATGTACTGAAAATGCAATGGGATCTGTATAAAAAAGGAATCTACTCAGCTAGTTCACAATATATCAAACCTTTTTGTCTTATCCTACACCATAGGTCTTACGTTTTAATCTCTCTCAAGATATATTATTTTACATATGAATTGGCATGACCTCATTGACCTGCTTATCAAGGATTCATATAATCATAATTATTGAAGTTAAGGTTTTAGATAAAAGGATAGACATAATAAAAACTTTGAATGTTATTGATAATAACTTGATACAAAAGACTAAACAATAATCCCTATTTATAGGGATACGATACAAGACTTTCTAATGCTAATTAAATAGAGAAATCAGAAAACAAATTATGATAATAACTAAGAAATATAGAAACTAATCCTAGAAGATGGTCTAAGATACTCTAATATTAGAAACTGGTCCTACAAGATAAAACTCCCCCTCAAGCTAAAACTTATTATGCTTTAGCTTATTACAAGAAAATAATGCATTTCTCCACAATTAAAATATAAAGGTCGGAAACTTTGTGGCTAGTAATTAAGCAAAAGCATGGTTTGTCCTTCTCAAAAGTCAAAACCATATTTGGAAGCTTCAAACCAATAAATCATAGATACAATATTTAAACTTGAAACTAAACTACTTCTGTGATGAAGACGAGGCTAGTGAATCTGGGATGAAGATGAGGCTAGTGCATTTGGGACGAAGAAGAGGCCAATGCATCTGTGATAAAAACTGAGGCCAGGCATCGGAATTAGTCCAGTGCATCTAGGGCAGAGACGAGACCAATGCATTTGGGACAAAGGCCGAGGCCAGAGTATCAAAGAAGAAGCAGACAAGAAGCTGCATCTAGAAAGCACTAATAAGGGGTAGCAGGGACACATAGTGCTCAAAAAACGCATAGAAGACAAAGTTGTTGCAACAAAAGCAGCGCTAAATTGAGGCTATAACAACAGGAAATCGTATGTTGGAGTCAAACCAGAACCAAATGAGTGTTGGTCCTGTTAGAGGGGAGAGATAGATGACACCGATTAAGAAGAGTCGACCAGAAAGGTCGTCGGACGTGCCACTAGGAGCGTGTCACTAGGAGCAGCTGAGGTTTCCAAAAAAAATCAAAGATTGCAGACGATGAAGCCAGCGCACAGCGTATTTCAGCGTTGCCAGATCTAAACTTTGGCAGGCAGAAGATCAGGAGGAGCCGTTACATGAAGAAAGTTTCACGGATAATGTCTGTAGAAAGTGTTCTGTTACACCGACAAGCGGCTGTGGTCAGAGAAGCTGAAAAGACGCCAAAAAAAGAGGATGGCAAATAATTTAGCGGTGAAATAGTGACAGGAAAGGCCACAAATTTATTTCATAAAATCATAATTTAATTGAGCCAGACTCTAGATACCATGTTGAAGTTATGGATTTTAGATGAAAGAAGAAGAGAAATAATAAATTTTTTGATAATAACTTGATACTTACTTGGTACAAAAGACTTAACACTAAACCCTATTTGTAGGTGTACAAGACTTCTAATCCAGAATAAAGAGAAATCTGGACACGAATCATGATTATAACTAAGATATATGGAAACTAATCCTAGAAGATAATCTAATATTAGAAACTGATCCTAAGAGATAAACCAAGATATTCTAAAGATATTATGAAATATTGTCTTATACACTAACAATGATCATGCCAATAAAAAGTGATACTGTTGCATTTGGGAGTGGATTGCTTAGATATGAATCTTATAAATCTGTTGGTTGTTTTTTCTTGATTTCAATTTATATGTATGCCTGTAATTTCAGTTTCTTGTCAACTTATTATTGCTTTCTTTTGCAGAAACCCATTGGTGTCATTGCTCTGCTTGATGAAGCTTGGTATTGTTTGAGTTCTTTAATTTTAATTGGTGTGCATTTGTTGATATCAATTGCAAATTTAGCTTAATTCCGGAATCCCTTCTTGCAGCATGTTTCCAAAATCAACACACGAATCATTCTCTACCAAGTTGTTTCAACATTTTCGATCTCATCCTAGGTTGCAAAAGGAAAAGTTTTCACAAACAGATTTTATAATTTCCCATTATGCTGGAAAGGTGGGTACATGCTCCTGAACTTTTTCTTGATTTGGATATGCAATCTTGTGATATAATTTTTCATTAAAGAGAGCTTCACTGCTTCATGCAGGTCACTTATCATACAGATACCTTTTTGGACAAAAATCGTGATTATGTTGTTGTAGAACATTGGAATCTATTATCTTCTTCAAATTGTCCTTTTGTGTCCGGTCTTTTCCCTTTGCTACCTGAGGAATCTTCAAGATCATCATACAGGTTTTCTTCAGTAGCTACCAGATTTAAGGTGTGAAAATCCATATCCTTTTCCTATTTGACTAAAGACTAGGAGACGTGTTACATTGACCAAATTGTATAGGCGACTAAATTATTTCAAAATCAGTTTTATGTTGCTGATTATTTTGGGGTGGGGGGTGGTTCTTGTCTGTTTGTATTCTCAGCAACAACTTCAAGCACTCATGGAGTCCCTCAAGTCAACAGAGCCTCATTACATACGATGTGTGAAGCCAAATTCTTTGAATCGACCACAAATGTTTGAGAATGCAAGCATCATACATCAATTACGCTGTGGGGTTAGTAGCTTATAATGACCACTTTAATTGGAGCTGCCAATAGAGAAACATAATTGCTGACATATCAATTAGTAAACTTAATTAACTTGGTTGTTATTTTAATTGTTACATTACCCATGGAAATTTTGTTCACCCAATGTTTTACACCAATGCTTGATGTGGTACAACTTATAACATATTTTTGGTCATCAGTGGCAGTATATATTTTTCCCTCTATTCCCATATTTGTCATTTCTTAACTTGTGGATTTCCAAAATAATTGTGTGGGCTTGATTCAAATTTTCATGCAAATAAGGTGGTCATGATTCACATTTTCGTATCTAGTTTACTTTATAGCAGATTTTCATTTATCAAGCAGTTTTATTTCTAATATCTATTTTATTCAGGGCGTCCTCGAAGCTGTTCGGATAAGTCTTGCAGGTTACCCCACTCGAAGAACGTATTCAGAGTTTGTAGATCGCTATGGATTAATAGGCCCTGAACTTTTTGATGGAAGGTGAGTTCATTTAAAGTTGTTTTCACAGTTACATGCTAACTGTATCTGACTTTATAACTTGCATTCCAATTATTTTGACTGTTTTGTTTGGTTAAAGTGTTGAGCTATATCAGTGCAGAAAGTCAATTAAGTTGGGCTGGTATTAGCTGTACTAGAAGTCTAGAACTTCACTTACTATTTTAAATAAACGTATTAGGTTAGAGTTTTATGAACCTTTTTTTTACATCATGTCAATATCAATTACATCTTATGTTGAGTATTTCTCTTCTGAGTTTTTCATTTTCTATATTTAAATCTTATGATTTCATCACGGTGATAGCCAAGGGCCAAAGGTTAGACTGAAGTTGGGTATGCTTAGCCGTTGAAGTTGGGTTTTTGCATAGCCTTTAAAGTTCTTCCTGCATATTCTTTCCCGTAATTAGGGGACTTTTTTTATGTATTTTCTAATAAAATACCATTTTTTTTATCACAGTCCTAGCTAGATGGTTATTAAACAATTTGACAAAAAGTAGTTTAAAGAACCACTAGGCTAGATCTTTGACTGGTTCATTGTTGAGAAAATTTTGCCAACCTGTTCTGATTTTATAAATTGATTAGCATTAATGTAATTTTCTTGGTGGTTGTAATTAGATGAACCAAACCAGAAACTGGAAGAAAATCCAAATGGGTTTTACATCTGCTTATTTTGATATTGTCACTAAATATTAATCTTTGTAATTGAGATGCCATGGTTACTGGAAAAATTTAATCCTTTTCTGGCATGGACTGCATTATTTTCTCATTGACGACAGCTTCATTTTTTATGAATGTATGCAACAATATGAGCTTCTTATTTGATAAAAAATGCATTGTTTCTGTTAATAGTTATGATGATAAAGCTGCAACTGAGAAAATTTTACAGAAGCTCAAGCTTGAGAATTTTCAGGTATGTTCCTATGGAACCATATATGAATCTGTTTTTCATACACAAATTAGAAATATAAAAGTGAGGGTATCTATAATGGTTATACTCCTTGTTTTGTTTTTCTTTCTTGTTCAGTTGGGCACGACCAAAGTATTTCTCAGGGCCGGTCAAATTGGTGTTTTGGACTCCAAACGTGCTGAGGTTTTGGACAACGCTGCTAAGTGTATTCAGCGCCAACTGAAGACATATATTACACGCAGAGATTTCATTTCAGTAAGAGCTGCTGCAGTTTCTCTTCAGGCATGCTGCAGGGGTTAGTTTCCTTAATTTTTTGGTTATATTATGACTGTCTATTGGGAGGGGCTTAATGATATATAGTTCTTGTAATGATGGAATTCAAGGAAGGGTCAGACTATCATGTTTTATGTATGCAGCCTTTACACTGCATTTGCTAGAGGAAGAATTCTAGCAATATCAATGCTCCTTTTAATGTACAACTTTCTACTGCTCTTTGAAAAATAGATGGCTTGCCTATTATACTCCTATCACATGGTCAACTGTCTTGAGGCCTTATGATTAATTTTACTTACAAATTGTGGCAAAGTAGTTCTGAAATTGGCTTGAATTATATAGGATGGGTTAAATTGAATTTACTTATTTCCATAATGACAAGAACAGAGACATGTCAGTTCATCACTTGTTTCTTGGTGCAAGACAAATTTTGATGGATTTGTGCTTAGTTGGTTGACTTCCTGTTTAGAACATATGCAACTCATTCAAACTGGTTTTTGTGAGCACTCAAATATAGAGAATTAGTGATGGCTATTTCTTTAATTACATCAGCCTGGTCCTCATAGGTTTTTGTAACTGTAGGACACATTGCCCAAAAGATGTATGCAGCTAAAAGGGAAACAGCAGCAGCTATCTCCATTCAACAGTATATACGTATGTGGCTAACGAGGCATGCATACATGAAACTATATTCTTCTACTATTATCATACAATCGCATGTTCGCAGTTTCACGACTCAACAAAGATTCTTGCACGAAAAAGAACATAGAGCTGCTATATCTGTTCAGGTAATTTTACCAAGAGATTGTTGTATGTGATAGAACTTTGAAAATGTTAAGATCGTTGCCTTTTTTTTATTAATCACTTCAATGGAGTTGATTTTATCTTGTATTTATCATTGTAATCATGGTTGTCAATTCATTTTTTGATTTGGACTCAAATGTTGCTGCATTCACTTTCAATGTCTTTTCATTTATGGTTGGTTACTTGTGGATGATGGAATTTTTTATATTATTTTATTGATCATATGTGACATTGATATTATAGGCCTATTGGAGGATGTACAAGGTTAGGTCAGCTTTCCAGCGACATCTAGCTTCAATTGTGGCAATACAATGCTTATGGCGGTGTAGACAAGCAAAAAGAGAATTTCGTAGACTTAAACAAGTGAGGTTTTATATATATTATTTTCGTTTGGTGGGAGATTCAATGTAACATAAGTTGTTCTAATTGTCTTTTCTTTGTTAATTTTTTTCAGGAGGCTAATGAAGCTGGTGCCCTCCGTTTGGCAAAGAATAAACTTGAGAAGCAATTGGAAGAGCTCACATGGCGTTTGCATCTAGAAAAGAAAATAAGGGTATTGCTTCTAGAATAAATGATGTTATGGATCGGTTGCCTATTTGTGCATTTTAATACTTATACATTGAAAATCTTCCTGCATCTAATGTGTTTTGGAACACAGTCTGCTATTGCTGCTTCAACACTCTCTTATAAGTTTAGCACTTTCTGTGCCAGCATTTCATTATTTTTTATTTTTTATTTATTATGGGGCTTAAATGATTTAAATGACAATATGGTTACATGAGTTTGTTTAGTGTAACGATTTCAACTTATGCATAAATGCACCATTGTCATATTCTTAAAAAATTTATTCTTTCAAGTTTTTTGTTATCTACTTATGTAAAATTTGACCTAATGTTAGACATGTCTATCAGTTAATTAGCTGGTGTAGAGGTTTTTTTGTGACGTTGAGTCAGATTTTAAAAGTGTAATTTTAATACAGGCAGATGTATATAACTTTTATTATCACGATTTTGCATTGTTGTGCAGGTTTCTAATGAAGAGGCCAAGCAAAGAGAGATTTCTACACTTCGAAAAATGTTACAAGCTCTGAATCTTGAATTAGACGCGGCCAAATTGGCTACAATTAATGAGTGCAACAAGAATGCTGTTCTGCAAAATCAACTGGAGTTGTCAGCCAAGGAAAAATCTGCTTTAAAGAGAGAGCTAATTTCTGTTGATGAATTACGAAAGGAAAATGCCATTTTAAAGGTGCTTCATTAGTTTCTCGAGTGTTTTCATGGCTGATAATTTTTTTTCTCATGGCACTGAAAGTGAAGTACTGCCCAACTGACAAACTATTCCACATTCCTGATTGTGTTATGATATGAACTTATATTTCTATATTTTATGATATTCAAAATCATGTTATAGTTTTCTGACTGCTCACATGGTTGTATATGATATAGGAATGGAATAGATTATATTGCACACTATGAATTATGATGAGTAAGGTTTATACTAAGTTACAAATTAGTTATTGATGGATCCTAATGGAAAACTGGACTGAAATGCCAAATGAACATTTCATCACATACGGCAGATTGCTTGATGTCTATGCATGATCAATATCAAAGGAAAAGGTAGAACATCAGTTTTGTGGGTATGGGTAACTCCTGCAGAAGGGGCATGAAATTGGTTAGGGTTTTCTTTCTGTTGGATAAGAAAAGAGTATATATATGACATGTTTTTAAAACTACTCTATGTTTCATTTGGAGGAAGTTTAGGTCTGGAGACATATCATCTTTCACTATGCGTGCGTTTGGATAAACATCTTAATTAAATGCGTAATCAATAAACTCTTACGTATAAGATATTTCTATAATTAAAGAGAAAGTGTGGTTAAACTGTTTTCATAGAAGTTATAAGTTGTTTTTCATAAGTTACATGATAAAGCTTTATTGGAATTTGGAATAAGCTGAAAACAATTTATGGGCATGTTATAAACTGTTTTCATAACCTCTTCCAAACACGTTGACAAGTGCTTATGTCAGTAGATAAGCTCAAATAAGTTGTTCATAAGCCAATCCAATTACATTTTATGTTACTGATCTGTTTGTTTTCTCTTCTGAATTTATACAATGTATTCCTTTTCTTGTTTTATATTTGCAGGCTTCACTGGATGTCTTTGAGAAGAAGTACACATCTTTAGAGCTGGAGCATATAAAGGCTCAAAAAGGCCATGATGAAACCATCAAGAAACTGAGAGAATTTGAACAGAAGTGCTCTCAACTCGAGCAAAATGTGAAAAGGTGCCTTTTCTGTTTCCTTTTCTCCTTCCTACAAAAATGATAGAGTTACTGAATGGTGGTGTTACATATATTTTTCTGTAATCCCATTCTTTGCTCTTTGTTGTTCGTGCTAGCTAAAATTTTATTTTAGCTTTGCTATAAGTTTTCATGACCTGTGTCTGGTGCCTAATTTAAGAAGTTATATTTTTTTTTTATAATTACTCTTTTCTTAATACTTATTTAATGTAGCCTTGAGGAAAAGCTATTGGGTTTTGAGGATGAAAATCACGTGCTTCGTCAGAAAGCCATAAGTGCTCCTCGTAAGAGTAACCGCCCTGGTTTTGCAAAGTCGTTTTCAGAAGTAAGTTGCCTCATTCATCTCCCTGTAGACAAGAATGTGTATTTATAGATTACTGTAGTTTGGTTTCTCCTTTACTAATTTTTATCTTTGCATTTCATGTTCGCATACAAATAAGATCATTAATAGAGATGTGCCTATCCCTTCCTTTTGTTGACAATTGTGTTAGTGACATTATTAGTTAATTTACTTTTTCTTTCTGCAACAGAAATACTCAAGTCCAATAGCCTCCCGCACTGAGCGAAAGGCCATATTTGTAAGCTACTATTTTATTGTCTTCCTCTCATAAAAATAATTGCTAAACCCAATTACAATGATTTTCCTGTGCTATGATTTGATGCAGGAGTCACCAACACCCACAAAACTTATTGCCCCTTTTACGCTAGGCATGTCAGACTCTCATCGATCTAAGTCAACAGCAGAGAGGCATCAGGTGGATCTTATTTCACTTCTGTCTTAAATTGTATATCTCTAGTTTTGGCGACCCTCCAATGTCCAGGTTCCGGCAAAACTTTAAGGATAACAGATTTTTTTAATGCAACCAACTTTGTTTTTGGAGCTATAGATTTATTTATTTTTATTGAAGTTTTTAAATGGCAGAAAGGGAGGGGAACAGAAGCAGTGAGTTTTTTTATCTTCGTGATGGAAGACCAGTGGGATGTTGCATGTAGATTTCTTGAATCAAAAGACCGTTAAGAAACACATTATTGATTATTCACATCTGACTGTCTTAGAGGCCAGTGATGTCATGCGTAAAGGTCAATGTGAAGATAATTCTGGCAATAATTACTGGGTATTAAAGTTTTACGTGTAATCAAACCTGGCTGTTGGTGGAAGCATTTTGTAACTAATATGGCCTTATATCTGTTTATTGAGCTATTCATATTCTCCTTAATTCAAAAAAGCCATTTGCAACTAATAGATTCACGGGAAAGAATCGAGGTCCACATTGAATATTTCATCAATGCACCATATTCTGTTCTCATGGCAGTATGCCAATTTTGGCCTGCAAGGGCCCTGTTTTTCGGTGTTTGGTTCTGAATGTATCAGAAGCACACTTGGTATTTGTCACTAATTAGGGTTTGATGTCCCTCTTGCTTTGATATTTCTCCGTATATATAATCGTTATCACATTTACATCTCATAATTACAAATTAAGGAGATCAAATCAAATCCTGATTACAAATTAAAATTATTTCCTGATTCACATCCCCCCTCAAATTGATGCGGCTGGTCAAGGAGCATCAATTTGCTAACTAGAAACTGATGGCGCGGGCGAGGAACAACTTTGGTAAGAATGTCTGCAACTTGAAACTGAGTATTGATGTGAGGGATGAATATAATCTGATTATCACAGGCCTCACGAATGGAGTGACAATCTACTTCAATATGTTTGGTGCGCTCATGAAAAACAGGATTTGCAACAATTTGAATAGCACGATACTCTGATTCAGTAGATGATTTAGAGACTCGTGTTTGTTTCTTACTTTTCCATGATATGTGTGAAGAACCGAGAAACATGCACCAACCGGTGACAAATCGCCGAGTGTCGGAACACCCAGCCCAATCAGCATCACTATAGGCAATCAATTTGGGAACTGTGCCCATGGGAAAGAAGAGACCTTGTTGAGAGCTACCTAGCAAATAGCGAATTATGCGACGGACTGCGGCCAAGTGAAGGTGGCGAGGAGAGTGCATGAACTGACTGACTTGTTGAACAACAAATGATATGTTAGGTCGGGTAATTGTCAAATAATTAAGACTACCCACAAGTTGTCGATACAATAAAGGATCTGACAATAGATCACCCTCATCTCGGTGATATTTCACGTTAACCTCAAGAGGAGTATCTACCGGATTAGCTGATTGGAGGCCTGCCATAGAAATAAGGTCTGTCGCATACTTATGTTGATGAAGAAATATACCCTTGGGGGTAGAATGGACCTCAAGGCCAAGGAAATACTGCAAGTTACCAAGATCTTTCATATGAAATGCAGTTTGCAATTGATGTTTAATTTCCTAGAAGGATGTCTGATCAGATCCAGTAATGACCATATCATCAACATAAAGGAGGAGTAGAACAATGCCAGTAGATGTGCGATGAATAAATAAAGAGGAGTCATGCTGACTTTGAGTGAAAGAGAAACCAAGTATAGTGGAACGAAATTTCTCATACCATGTTCGAGGTGCTTGTTTCAAACCATATAAAGAGCGTTTGAGCTTGCACACACCATGAGATGAAGAAAATAGACCTTGAGGAGGAGTCATATAAATATCTTTAGTGATATCACCGTGAAGAAATGCATTCTTCACGTCCATTTGATGAAAAGTCCACTCATTAGAAGCAACTATAGAGAGTACAATGCGAACAATTGTCATTTTGGCTACCGGTGCAAATGTCTCATCATAATCAATTCCATATTCTTGTTTGTTTCCTAAAGCAACCAATCGAGCCTTGTACCGATTCAGGGACCCATCAGAATTCAATTTAATAGAATACACCCATTTGCAGCCTATCGGCTTGATATGAGTAGGACAAAAGACAATATCCCATGTGAAATTCTCTTGAAGAGCCTGAAGTTCCTCATTCATTGCTGTTATCCAACGCACATCTTTAATAGCATGTGCGCAACAAGTAGGAATAGATATGCTAGAAAGAGATGCAGGCAAAGAGGTATGTGAGGAATTATACTTGTCTGGTGAATATCTATTTGGTGCACGAGACGCTCTACCAGAATGTCGTGGTGCAACTGCTAGAGGATCAGGGTCGAGAAGGGGGGTTATAACCTGCTGTTTGTGTTTTCTAACATACACATTTCTGGGTTTAACACGTTCTATAGATGGAGGCATAGTAGAAAAGTTGGGAAGAGTAGCAATATCATTCATGGCAGGAGAAACACAGTGAAACATAAATTGATTATCAAAAAATGTCACATTCCTAGAAATGCGAAAGCGCTGGTTAGAAACATCATAACACACAAAACCCTTATGAGAGTGACTATATCTCATAAGTGTGCATTGAGCAGACTGCGCTCCAAGCTTATGTCTTTCAAAGGGAGGTAGGTGAACAAAACACACATCCAAAAGTATGTAAATCACCGTAATCAAGCTGAATTTTAAAAAGACGAAAAAAGGGGAGTCAAGATCAATAACTGTAGAAGGAAGACGATTGATCAGGAAGACAACTGTGGAAAGAGCCTCCACCCAATATCGAGATGGTACAGAAGCTTGAAGAAGTAAGGTGCGCGCGTTACATCAAGCAAATGACGATTCTTACGTTCTGACATGATCGTTGAGACAAGATACCTTTTTGCTGAAGATACTCCTGAAACTCAAGAGACATATACTCACCACTAGAGTCAAAGCGAAATTTTTTAACACTTGCTTCAAATTAAGTTTCAACATATGTTAGAAATTTCTTAAACATAGAAAACACTTCAGATTTGGACCGAAGAAAATATATCCAAGTAAAACGATTGTAATCATCAATAAATGTAACAAAATAGGGGGGGTATTTGGACATGATCGTTGAGACAAGATACCTTTTTGCTGAAGATACTCCTGAAACTCAAGAGACATATACTCACCACTAGAGTCAAAGCGAAATTTTTTAACACTTGCTTGAAATTAAGTTTCAACATATGTTAGAAATTTCTTAAACATAGAAAACACTTCAGATTTGGACCGAAGAAAATATATCCAAGTAAAACGATTGTAATCATCAATAAATGTAACAAAATAGGGGGGGTATTTGGACATGATCGTTGAGACAAGATACCTTTTTGCTGAAGATACTCCTGAAACTCAAGAGACATATACTCACCACTAGAGTCAAAGCGAAATTTTTTAACACTTGCTTCAAATTAAGTTTCAACATATGTTAGAAATTTCTTAAACATAGAAAACACTTCAGATTTGGACTGAAGAAAATATATCCAAGTAAAACGATTGTAATCATCAATAAATGTAACAAAATATTTATAATGAGCATGAGAAGTTACAAGAGACATTCCCCATACACCACTATAAATCATCTCAAAACAAGTGGAAGCACGATGAGCACCAGACGGAAAGGAAGTGTTTTACTTTTAGCCAATTTGCAAACAAAACATGGCATAGAGGCATTAGAAACAATGTTTTTATTTCCCAACAAACCAGTTTTAACTAAATGAGACAAAACAACAGAGTTAGGCTGACCCAATTTTCTATGCCAATCATCATAAGAATTCAAAACATTATTACAAGCAAGAGATAAATGATTCGAAATAAATTGAAGTGGAAACAATCGTCCCACTTTAGGCCCCTTCGCGATCACCTTCCCGAACACCTGCTCTTGCACAAGACAACCATCACGAGAAAAATTAACATTACAATTGTTGTCCACCAATTGTCCAACAGACAATAAATTGAAAGCAAGTCCAGGTGATACGAGCACATCCCGAAAATCAGAGTTGATATCACCAATATTAGTGATAGAAATAGTATTACCATCAGCAATTTGAATTTTCTGATTACCATGATAAGAATGTAAATTGTGCAAGCGTTTAGAAGAACCCGTCATGTGATTGGATGCACCAGAATCAAGAAACCATGGATTGGAAACATTAGAAGACTTACCCTGAATTCCCAAGGCTGAAAGAGCAGAAAGTACCATTTGTTGAATCATTTCAGGCTGTAGAGCACCACCATTAGAGGCACTAGAAATGGAAGGAACAATTGCGGAGCTCGTAGTGGCATGGAGTGCCTGCACGGAATGGTTTGTTGGTCGTGGAGGGCGCTTGGGATAATCAGAGATAATATGACCTTGCTGCTTGCAATAATTACAAAACTTCTTATTGCAACTACGAGCGGCATGTCCATACTGTTTACACGAGAAACATTGGACTTGTCGCATATCACGACCTTTACCTTGACTCTGAGCAGCATATGCAACATGTTCAGAAGTGACAACATCATGAGACATGGTTCCTTGAGTAAGGAGACGTTGTTCCTCTCTAAGAAGTTCACCAATACATGTATCCAAAGATGGAACAGGATTTCTGTTCAGCAAAGCACCTCTAACAACCTCAAATTTCTGGACGAAGTTTCATGAGAAATTGATCCCGCTTACTAGTGTCGTTGACAGCTTGGACATCCGCAAGAGAAGTCTTGGGAACGGCAGCAAATAGAATAGCAGAGTGTTCTGTCCACAAATTCAAAAATTCAGAATAATAATCTTGAATTGACAAATTACCTTGTTTGTAATTGGCTATCTCTAGCTCCAACTGAAAACGTTTGGCCGTATTGTCTTGGTTGTAGATACGCTTCAAATAGTTCCACATTTCTTGAGCAGCTGAAAAAGAGCGCAAATTATTGATCATATGAGGATCAATAGTATATAGAATCCAAGAAATAATCTGAGCATCTTTGATTTCCCACGCATCTAAGGCGACTTTCTATGTCGGTGCCTTAGAAACCCCATCAAGGTGACTCCATAATCCCTTTCCTTTAACATACATTTTGAATTGAAATTTCCAAGCAGCGTAATTTTTGCCGGTAAAACGGACACAAAAATTGTCTCTTTCAGAAGCCATGAATTAGGCCAAAAGGAAATACCCAACAAAATTGAATTAGGCCAAAAAAATACCCAGCAAAATTGAATTAGGCCAAAAAAATACCCAGCAAAATTGAATTAGGCCAAAAAAGAAATACCCAACAAATAGAAATACCCAGTAAAATTAGTAATGTGCAGCAAATAGAAATGCTCAACAAAATTGAATTATGCCAAAAAGAAATACCCAGCAAAGGTTAATCAGGCCGTGAGCAAAAAAGAATAGGTTGTTAGCAAAAAAATCACTAAACAAAATGACCCTATTCACGATCAGGCACGAAATTGACGACGACCACGATCAAGCATGTGAGCAGCAGCAGCGAGAAGCAATAACGAGCAAGAATGATGATCAACAAATCCCGAATCACGATCGAGCAGCAGCGAGAAACAACCCAAAAGCACAATCTCAACACCGAAAAATTGTGAAAGACAATCACCAATCGCGAAGATGAAACCAAAAGTCGAACAAGCAACTGCAGGCAGCTATGGTTGAGAGTTCGCAACGTAATCACGAAACAAGCAAGGACCAAGAACGAAAGGAACGATTTCAAGAACGACCCAGTGGGGTGTCGCTGAATAAAGGCTAGATTAACTAAGAGCTCACAGGTTTGATCGAACCTGCTGATACCATGTCACTAATTAGGGTTTGATGTCCCTCTTGCTTTGATATTTCTCCGTATATATAATTGTTACCACATTTACATCTCATAATTACAAATTAAGGAGATCAAATCAAATCCTGATTTGTCTAACTTATTTTTGGAAATCTGATAAATATAATTACAAATTAAAATTATTTCCTGATTCACAGTATTAGCCGTTGTTTACTACCCCTGATTTTGATCTAGTTGGTATTTGTTGCACATTAGGAGAAAGTTTTACTTGGGATGAATTTCAGGGAAAACATTGGGAACATTAGTGGAACTTGCATAATTTCGAGATCTAACCTGAAAGGAGGAATCTAAATTTTGGCCATTATAAGAGCAATATGGTTGTTGAACTAAACCAGTGGGAAGATTTGATACACCAGGAATAATAGGAAAATTGATTTAATTGAAAACTATGGAATTTCTCCAGAATTTACTGTAGCGGAAGCCTATGGTAAGAACTTTAAGCTCTTTATACCATGGGAATAAAGGAAGTCTGAGAAAAGTAAAAAGAGAAATAATAATTCTGCATTGAATGATTGAAACTTGTAGAATACAAGAGAACATACTTATCTAGTGAGTGAAGGGTCACGCCTGAATAACTAGTTAACTAGTAAATCAGTTATAACTGCTAGCTGAAACAGAAACTAATACAAGAAGACTAGTGGCATGCACACACTCTATAACAGCACTCGATCAGAAGCAGTTAGTACTTGAAATTGAAATTAGAACCTTAAGGTAAGGCACAGTTGATGTAATTGAAGAGAAGCAGAATCTGTCAATGTGATGGATATGAAGGCCACCTCCAAAAATTTGAACCCACCCCACTTTACAAATGACTGTGGTTCAGTTCATGCTTCAGGGTTTTGTTTGAAGAATATATTATTTGTCTTGGAAGATATCATGTTCCTGCAATCATTTTAACAAAATAGTTACCATGACTGGCCCATGTTTTTCTATGTTTGTGTGAATAGGGGAACCAAATCAAAATTTGGTTCAAAGCAAGGACACAAGTCTTTATTAAATTCAGAGTGCAATAAACTAATTTTATTAATCAGAAGCTAGGATTGCTTGTATCATGTCATTTTGCCATGTAATCATGCACAATAAGCTGATAGATATCATATGTTTTGCAGGACAACTATGATTTCCTCTCTAGGTGTATCAAAGAGAACTTGGGATTCAAAAATGGCAAACCTATTGCTGCTCGTATCATATTCAAATGTCTTCTTCACTGGCATGCCTTTGAATCCGAACGCACAGCCATTTTTGATTACATTATTGAAGGGATAAATGAGGTTCTAAAGGTAAATGCACGCTCTCAATTTTAAACCTCTACTTTTTATTATTTTGTTGCTTGTATTATATTATATTATATTATAATTTAAAATTTTATTTGAGTTATGACAATTTTCTTTGGCAAAGTTTATCTTTTATAGTTCTGTATCTGAATTGTAGGATGTTTGTGTAATTTTCTGAGATTTATTCTTTGGCGTTCATCTGCTTCAGGTTAGGGAAGATGACACAGTTTTGCCATATTGGCTATCCAATACTTCTGCTCTTCTATGTCTCTTACAGAGGAACTTACGTTCAAATGGATTTTTAACTACCAATGCTCAACGATATTCTGGAACGTCTGGCTTGACCAGCAGAACTGGGAATGTGAGTTATCTAGTTGAACATTTGCACCATCATGTATGTGTGGGAATCTGTTAGTATGTTAGTTACTTTCAATATGTAAGTAATATTTCGTGACTATGTGCTTGATAATTAACTTAGTCTGAATTTTATTTTTGGAATACAAAGAAATCAATTACTCTGATAGGATAATAAATTACCTTCAAGAGAAAATTGAGAGTTTCACTCTTGTTTAGATGAGTAATCGGTTACAAAATAAAGTAGTAGATTACCTTGATCGTGCAGAAGCCTAGAAACAAGTTTGAGTCAAAGTTATTCGGGATTAGGCCTAACTCATCCCAAAAAGCTAGATCAAGAGGTAGTGATTGTCTGAGTCTATTAGATCTACTTTGGTCATATCTCTAGTTGATGTGCAATCTCAACATACCTCATGGCTAGGATTAGACATCTAGAGTGTGAACAAATGCAGGCAACCCTAAAGCAACATCCCATATGCCTAGGACTGGTCATCTAGACTCTAGAGCATGGATATATACAGGTGATCTAATCTAACATTTGGTCTAGATTATGCTTTGATATCACCATATTGAGAAAGAGAAAACGGAAATCTAGTGATAGAATCCGTATATCTTAGTCAATGGAGTTGTATTATATATACTGATTCATGAAATAAATATAAATATTAATGCTATCCTATTTACTATATTTACATGATACTATTGACCACAATTACTTATTACATAATTTCTAACACTCATAATGGACCCAAGATGCCCAAACTGGAAGACGTAAGGTATGGTATGTTCTCCAATTTTCAATGTTGAAATAAGTGGGGAGCAAACATATCTATTTCTATGTTTTTCTGCCCAAATAAAGTAAACGGCATCGAAAGTGGAGATAACTTTTTTTAGCCTTACAGATCAGTTTTAGGTCTCCTTAAATGAGCAGTATGTACTTTTTCAATTTCATGTAACTACCATATTGTTTTGTTTCTTGATTTATGTGTTTTTAAATGTGGATCTTAACATTTTTATATATTTTACACTGGTCGATATTGGTTTCCCGTGCCTCGTATTATATGTTCCTCCTAATTGTAGTTTTGGGGTTACTTTCAGGGACCAAAATCTCCATTTAAGTTTATTGGATATGATGATGGTATTTCGCATGTGGAGGCAAGATATCCAGCTATACTTTTCAAGCAACAACTAACTGCCTGTGTCGAGAAAATGTTTGGCCTTTTACGTGATAATTTGAAAAAAGAACTTTCTCCACTTCTGCAACTATGTATTCAGGTGACATTTTGTATTCTTAGTTGATACTTTGGAGATGTTATTTGTATCTAAATTACCATGCCAATTGCTTAAACATGGTGATTCAGTTCTTGGTTCCATCGTAATCATGTGGTTATAATGCACAGGGTAAGATCTATCTATATGTGAACCAATCTTAGATAGAGTTTGTAAAACACTATTATGTTTTTATGATGGGAGGAAGACTGGAAGAGGGCTTAATGAATTCAGTCAGACTTATCCTCTATATCCAAAACCAGTTTAATTCCTTTGATTTTTTCTGAATGCATTCTTGTAAATTGTAATATCAGTGTAGCACCTGCTTTCAATAAATCAATTTCTTCCATTGAACATTGTAAAATGGTGGATGTTGCATGAGCTGAACTTTAGTTTCACAGTGAGGTGAGTTGCGAAAGAGGAAAGCGAAAAAACACTGCACGTTTGAATTACACACTAGAGAATATTATATATAAAGAGAGCCATAAACACAAGGATTTGCAATTACCCTAATTACTGTAATTACATAAAATAAGTTCATAGGTAAAAAAAAATGTAAATAACTGGCAGTTATGATAACTTTCATTATTTAGATTCTATACCCAGCATCAATAATTTACATTTAATAAATTAAATATTTTATTTGAAGTTTACTTTTGTGTTTTTGTGCATGCATTATTTGTAATTTAGCATTTACCTGTCTTGTTAGACACCCAAAACAGGAAGAGTGCATGGAGGAAAATCATCTAGATCTCCAGTTGGGCTTTCTCAACAATCATCTGGTAGTCAGTGGGGCAACCTTGTCAAATTTTTTGATTCACTCATGAGCAAACTTCGTGGAAATCATGTATGTTCCTTAATATTCCAATGGTCTCTTTGTACCGTGTTGTTCAGTTATGTTTTTATTTTGGAAGGTTAAGATTTCCGTTGTTAAGATATTTTATGCAATTTGCTTTCTTGATTTTTCTGGTCCAATTCCACATTGAATTATATATAAGTTGTTGGAAGGCAATCCCAAATTTTTGAAAAATTACTGCATCTCAGAAATTAAGGGATTATATGTATGTATTCAATCATTCTGTTGTTATTATTATTATTTAGGGATTCCTAGTTTGTTACAGGAATTGTCTATTCTTGTTTTCTTTTTATTTCTGTTTAGCCAACACATGTTCTGTTTGATCAGTTGAATATTAAGCAGAAAATAAATAATCTTAAAAGCATCCACTATATAGTTCCCTACTTCCTTTCATTTGAGTGCTTAGATAGGCCCCCACATGTACACATCACTCATTTATAATATTTTAATGTTAGTACTTAATAATTGATCAATCCCTCCAATACACCACCTCAAAAAATTTACTAAATGGGTCCCACCAATAACTCGACATCGTTACAATTCAACAATAATTTGTTTTAAAAAGTTCATTTATTTTGGAGAACAAATAAACAGTTATAATTTCTCCGTTGTGGATTTACTTTGACCTATTTTCCCCCATCTTTTCTTACCTAAAATTTTACATGTTCAGGTGCCATCCTTCTTCATTCGTAAACTAGTTACTCAAGTTTTTTCCTTCATCAATATTACACTCTTCAACAGGTAAATAACAGGCTTACATGAATGAGTTTTTTGGCTTCAAATCATCATTTTATTTTGTAATATAGTTGATTTCCCTTAGTTTAGTTGTTTAGTTTATTTTCTTTTTTTTTAATCTTCGCCTCATTTTTGCAGTCTTCTTTTACGTCGTGAATGTTGCACATTCTCCAATGGTGAATATATGAAATCTGGTCTTGTGGAACTGGAGAAATGGATAACCAATGCAAAGGAGATGGTAATCTAAGCTTGCCGACATTTCTTCAAGATTTTTTCTTTTTGTGGGTTTGACTAAGTTCTTTTGAAATGTAGTATGCAGGAACTTCTTGGCATGAGCTGAATTGTATAAGGCAAGCTGTTGGGTTCTTGGTACAAATACTGCCTTATTTTGGTTGAACATCTAGTAGTGTGAAATAGAGTTTTTTTTATAAGCACTGCCTTTTTTGTGTCAAATAAGTTTTCCTTTGTTTGAACTATACAGGTAATACATCAGAAGTGGAAAAAATCATTGGAAGAGTTTCGACATGATCTTTGTCCGGTATGACTATTTTATTAATGGAATGCAGTGTTGTATTGGCATGCATTAAACTAATTGCTTTCCTGATTCAACTTTTGTAAGTTTCTTCATTTTATGAGATGCTACTATGCTAGTGAGAAATTAAACCTATTTTTCAGAGTTGCAATCACATGAATCATGGACTGATGATGTTTTATGAAAACACTTATTCCTGCTATTAGTATTGAGATAATATCAATGCCAGTTATGGTTGTTAGTGTTACAAGTCACTATGGAGATCTTCCTTTTACCCCATGTGTTATTTCTCCTATGTTTAACGATTTACTCGTATTTTGTTTGCGATATTCCTGGATATTCCATTTGTCTGAGCATATAGGATTTGATACGAAGGCTAAAGGCTTTTCTTTCAACAGGCATTGACTGTCAGACAAATCTATCGAATCAGTACTATGTTCTGGGATGACAAGTATGGAACCCCGAGTGTGTCCAATGAGGCAAGTTGTGTTTTTAATTGATTTAGGTTTCAGAATACAATTATGAAGGTAGTTTCTTTAGAGTTCTGAACCATATATGGTGAACAGGTAGTTAGTGAAATGAGGGAAATTGTTAACAAGGACAATCAGAATATGCCCTCAAATTCTTTCCTATTGGATGATGATCTGAGGTATACTGCTTTCTCCCATCCAAGTTCTTTTAACTTGCCCTTGCAGTTGTACCAATCAATATGAATAGTTGCCCTTGTTTGCTGATAACAATATGTATCATTTCTCCTTGCAGCATTCCTTTCTCTGCTGAAGATATAGATACGGCATTCCCTGCTATAGATCTTGATGAGATTGATCTTCCAGTATTCGTATCGGAGTATTCTTGTGTGCAGTTTCTTAATTCAATTCAGAAGTAGTTGGCCTACAATTTCTTGGTCGTGACTGAAGCTTGACATGTAGATTAATACTTCAATTGTGGATTTGTTGCTATCACTTTGAGCATGTGTTAATTATGATGTCAAAGGTAGAAGACGCCAAAGTTCGAAGAGTAACGATCTTGGTTGGTTTGTAATTTACCCCGAAGTTACATAGTTTAGCCAGCATTTTCCAGTGATCTATGTATAGAAGAAGGCAGTGATAGCTTGACAAGCTGCATCTACGATTCATGCAGTCCATCCTTTTTGGTATATTTATATTGGTTGTTATGTCTGTAATGTACATAGGTAATGCAATTGTAACTATAGTAGAAATGAATTTTCATTCATTCATGTAAATACTATTCTTATTGAATTTCGCTCTTGCGAACTTGAAATTGTTGGTTTGACCTTCAGCAGTGTGGTGTCTCTTGTGTTTTGAAACTTAGAGTAGGCATTTCATGCTATAAAATATAAATGTCATTAATTAAGAGTTAAGACAACCCCTTTGTAAATGCCCCTAGGTTAATTTAAAATTCAAAAGATGTGGTCACTATTTATTCATCTTGCATAATAAGGCTTCAGGTGATCGACTGATGATTACATTATTTGTTTTTTTTTAAATCGTTGTATTCTTAATTTTAGATTAAATACAATAACTTTGCTTGTGAGACTGGAATGGTACAATATATAGGGCTATTTGATTTCCTTTAAACAAAATTTTCAATATTTATAAGAAATAAACAACACTGAAAATCTTTTTATTGAATTGTAAACACCCGTTTTACAAAACTTATTTTGTTGCTTCTAAACTAAAATTAAAACAAATATACTTGTTGACTGTTGAGTCATGCTCCACAAAATCCAAACAAAACTAAAGTTCTATCCATAAATGAGATAGGACATGATTGTCTTTAAATTTTGCTCGAGTTTCATGCTCACCGCTAAATAAAATGACTCCGGAAACCCAATATTGTTTCACACCATGAGAATCAGTGTGACATCACAAGCGTCTTTACTGGCGCATGCCTTTTTTATTTTGTCCATAAATGGGTAAGGATCATCATAAAAGAAAACACGATCATTTTTGTTTGAGGATCCTTAAATTCTCTTCTTCATCACAGATTTACACCTTCCAAAATAAAATATATGCAAAAGCAAAAATGATATCTAAAAAACTTAATGTATATAAATAAAAATTAAGACCAAATATATTACTTTTGAGATTATGTCTTTGGTTACATGGAAAATTTTATCATTGAGTAAGCAAATTTAAGAAGACTAACACTAAGGTTATAAACCCAGTGATTCATGTACAATCATTATATATATCATATACTATATATATAGTTAATCTGAAGAAATCATACGCCAAAAAGACTTATCTATGATTTGATTCTACAACTTCTTCCTCGCTCAAACAAATAGAACTAGAGCAATATATACTCATCCAGATGAGAAAAGAAAAAAAAAGTTAATGAACACATTTTTTGAGTTATCATAAAGGTTTGTACACTGATGGATGAGCTGTTTCATTTTCAATTGATGAACTTGACATCTTCATTGTTGCAGCAATAGCACAATTATGAAGATCGGCCAAGGAAAAGAAATTCCGCTGCAAAGAAGACGATAAAGAAGATACTCTATTTCGCGGATGAAGTGGTGGAAGCGAAGGTGAAGGTGACAGAGAGTTTGAACTGGAAAAAGAATCTTCACTTGTAATACTAGAGCTGCTATCAGAATTGGTCAATGCCACTGCAAGAGCTAAAGCACTTCTACTCAAACTCATTGTTCTCTTAGAAATTCCTCCACCATTGCTTCTCAAAGGGTAGTTTTTATTCTTGTCCCAAACATGATTGAAAGCCATTAAATTCCTACGTCTCCTTGTGTATGCATTATCTGGTTTCACAATGTCTTTCACTGATGGGGTTGTGATAACATCAGCTAGGCTTGTGAAGGACTTGGACTTGCCATTATAAAAGTTTGAGATGCCTCTCCTGCATAACCATAATAGTTTTGATGAGTCTCTGCTGATTACAGCATTGGTTTATTTGAAATGAAGTGTAAAGTGTTTGAAAGTTTTTCAGTGATAAATTTGATATACCACTGCACGATTTGGATAGAAGTTTGCAAACTTGAGTTTGAATCAACTTACTAAGTTTGCAAAAGTAACCCTCCCTTTGCTTCCCATTCCAAACTGAGTTTTACTGTCTTTACCCTCTGATTCACAAAGGAAAGGGGTCTTGGTAACCCTGAGTTTGGCTGAGAAGTAAGGAAAGTCTGATCAAAATGTTGTTTCAGTGAAGGTTGAAGATCAATTACTCCCGATCAATTCAACCTTCACTGAATTTCATTAAACACTTGAACCCAATCATTTGATTATTCAAAACCAAGTTTGAAGGAAAAATGAGTTTGCAAATATAGCCTAAACCAAAAATTAACAAAAGGAATATCAGTTTTGTAGTTTTTAATCCAATTCAAAAGTTGTGAGGCGAAACCAATTTCAATTTGAAACAAGCAAACATGTTATTTGATACAAAACCAAGTTTTCTTCTATCAAAAGCTTGATTGAAGGGTACAAATGGTTTTACAGAACATGATGATTTCATTGGTTGAGCCTGAACCAATATCAAATCCACAACAAGTTCTTACTATTTTTAGCAAAAATCCAATATAGCTTAATTTCTGAACCAAAGTGAATACAAACACAAAAGCTAGAGATCACATCATACACAAATTGATGAGTATACCCTACCATCACTAAATTTCATTTCTCCATATTTTCATTTTTGTCAAAATAAAAATTCATGAAAATTGATCCAACAATTAATACCCTAGTTTAGCTAATACCCCACAAAAATGCCACCTTTAGAATTAGACAACCCACCTCAAGAAAAAAAAATGTAAAAATCAAAACACAATCAAATCAACAAACTTACAATGATTTTAATTTGAACTAAGACAAAACAAAAGATAAAAAAATGAAGGATCTAATATCAACTTCACATGATATATCATCTAAGAAAAGGAGTTACAATGAGAAAATAGTTAAAAATGCACAAAATGAGAAAATAAATAAAAAATAATAATAATAGTAGAAAGAAAAAAAAAAGTAATCGTTACCTAATAGGAAGAACCTCTTCCAAAGCTTCCATGTGATGTAAAGCTCCACCATTGTAAGCACTCTCAGCTTCATTTTCACCATTTACACTCTCATCCATTGATCTCTCCGATGACACGTCATCACTGTTTCTCCCGATCGAAGAAGACGACGTCGTACTGCACACCTCATGATCCCTCGGCGCGTCGAATAAAACCGAAGTGCGTGAACCCACACGCGTAAACGGCACCGTTTCAAGCCTCATCATCAACACAACTAAACCAAATCGAAACACAAATGAAAAAGAATAAGAAAAGAGAGTTATTTTTTGTTGGTGATGAAAAAAAAAAGGAAGAAATGAGATAGAGATGAATGAATGAATAAAAAGGTATTTATTTATATATGGATTTGTTTGCATATTTATAATTTTTGCAATGACTTGTAATAAGGTTCTTCTAGATAGAATTGTACTACTCATTATTACTTTTTTTTTTTTTAATCTTTAAATTTTAGGTGGATAAGGTATCCCAACAACATAGTACTTTTTTTTGTTTTTATTTATTCATTATTAATTTGGTCTTATCCTTTCATTCACTGGATGCTAAAAAAAGAGTTTTATTTTTTATTTTTTAAAATAAATAAGATTAAAAATGAGCTGTGATTCAGTGGTTGTTCCAACGACTTGATGAAAGTTCGGTTCTTCATCTAACAATTTTTTTTTGTTGCAACTTGCAAATTATTCTACTCTCCTCCACTTTTATAATCATTCATCTATACTATAGTTTTTTTTTTTTTACATTTATTTTGAAGAACAGTAACATTATTAAAATTTTAAATAATTTTTAAAAAATTTAATTTATATCCTTTGACAAAAGATTTAATTTATAGAATATTTCAATATAAAGAAAATTTATATTGTGATGATCAAATCACTTTGACATGAATTATAATTATTCTTAAAGTTGAATATCTACTTTAAAATAAAATATAAATAAAATTAATAGTTGAAAAATTAGTATATTTGATTAAAAGATTAATTTTTAAAATATTATTTTATGTTTTATTTTAAATGAAGTATTTGATTAGATGTAATTTATCGTATAAAATATTTTATGGACAACGATTAATCTCATTTTCAAATATTAATGTGCAGAGAGATTCTATGGAAATGGTTGACTGTAGTTTAAGCCTTTTGGGTTTGTTAATTTATTAAGATTAGGATACAATATTTGTGTCCTTGTAAGAGAGAGAATTAACAAAGTCTACTTTTGAAACTTAATTTGTCAGGTCACGTTCTTATCCTAGGAAAAAATAAAACAGAATAGTTATCTTTTGGTGATTAATTATTCAATCAAAGTGAAAGCACTATTTCCTTAAATTTTAATTTACCAATATTTTTCAATATATTAAACATAGAAGGAGTTTCAATAAAAATAATAATTAAGTATAAGAGGAGGTTGATTTTTTCTTCGTAGATAGAGTCGTCTGAAACTTACAATTAGAAAATTTTGAATTTAAATAAAAATATTTTCTATAATTATATCAATAATTATCAGTTAAATTATATTTTATAAATATAATTTTATTTTTATTGTTCAAATACACTAAAAGATATATATAATAAAATTAATTATATTTTTAATTAATTAAAAAGAAAATACGATCAAAATAAACAATAAAAAACGATATATATTTGTCTCTAATTACATAATAGTTAGAGTTCATTTTATTGTCATTGAAAAAAAATAGAATTTTTATATTAAAATAATGTTCTCGTTTGCTTCGTTCATTCAACTTATCAATATTTATGAGGTAGCTTATTTTTTTTTTTTTATGTTAGTTAAACACATTTTTTTATTATTATCAATTAAATTGTTCTTCAATTTTTCATTGTAAAAAAAGAAAATACAACAAACTAGTTACCTACTAATTAACTACTTTAATTTTTTGTTGAATCACTTTATTTGATATCAGAGTAAATATGTAATTTTTTAATTACAATGAATATAATTTTCATCATTGGCTATTTTTTTAACACGAGGGTTAAAAAAATCAGCTACACAAATATTCAAATTTAAATCCGCACTTATACCAAAACAACTTGAATTATGTTTTTTGACTGGACCCCACTTACGATAAATTAATCAGATTTTGATTTTTTTTTTTTTTTTTTTACATATTATCAGATTTTGGTTTGCCCCGTTTGACAAGTAATTTATTTATGAGAGACTCGTTTATTGCATGAATCACTCGAAGAATTGTTATTCCTTTTAATAATTTTTCTTTTTTTCAAAAAGGAAGGGGTCAAATCCTAAGGAACAAAAGAAAGAATATTAAAAATCTATAGAAAAGGTAATCAAATTATTGGCCAACACGGCAAATAAAGAAAAATTATGAATCACATCAGTAACATGATCTCTCTAAATGAAAAGAAATCAAATTTAATAAAATTATTTTACTAATTAATATGATTGACAAAAATATAACATAAATATTTATTAGAGTAATTCTTTAATGTTAGAGAATTCAACGATTAATAATTAAATATATGTTTGTCTGTTTTATAATAATTATTTTATTTGTAAAAATGTTTACCTTCAAATAATTATCATTTGCAATTTCCAATATAATATTAATTATGTAGAGTGATGCAAGTAATAAAAATATGTTAATATACAGTAATAAAATTATGTTAATTAGTAATGCAGTGATAAAAAGATATTAATTAGTAAAATGATCCTTATCTTTCTTTAATTTATTACATTTTCTTAATTTACGTGAAGCTATAACTGCTAACAATATTGTAAAACGAAAGGAGTAAAGTTTATATAAATCTCAAATATGTAGGTATGATTTTTGTTTTTGTTTTTGAAGCATGAAAACTCATACCATTTCTATATGAATATTACTGTGAATACATGTTAGAATAACCTCAAAAAACTTGAGAATTAACCTTATAGGTAGATACTCTAGATAACCTACGAATCACTGCATTAACTTGCCTCCAAATAAATCATATCAAGTTTGGACCAAATAAAACCTTAGGTCGGATACAATTGTTAATGATATAATCCAACTCAAATAAGTCTAAAGTATGGGATTTGGTGGCGGGGAGGCAAGAAAATAACTATAATATTTTTTTTTTTTAAATTATAGACTAAAGGCACAAATTGTTATTAATTAAGAAAAAACGTGAATATTTAATTGGTCTTGAAAAAAAATTATAATACTATATAAATTTAATGATAAAGTGAGTGAAATTAATCTATAATATTTTTAAATAAAATATATTTGATCAACAAATTTAAAAGAAAAAAACATGAAGTGTGTAAAGATGTAAGAGAGAAATATAATAGGAACCAAGATTAAAAAAAAAAAAGTGTGATGGGTCAACATCTATTTTTTGTTATGGGATTGAAATGTTGAAAAATGTATTAAACTAAAAAAAAAATTATTAATGAAAAAAAATTATGGGGCAAGTGCCCTAATTATCATGTGAACGGATTTATCCCTGATGGGATTTAAATCAATCTACTACTATTAACAAATTTATAATTTCAAAAGGGACATTTGAAGTTATTTGATAAAATATTATTAATGTTTATGCAGATTTTAGGTTTAAGAAAAATCAATCAATCTAAAACACAAAAATATTATATCAATACGATTCAGAGAGTCCATATAAGTATAATCTAATAAATGTATGATAGTTTTGAAAATATTTTTGAAAATGAGTTTGGGTTCTAAAGACTAAATTGTTTGAAAGATTAATGATTGTTGACTTAAAGAGGAATGCATTAGAGTAAAAAATGATAATTGAATTAAAAGATTGAGAGTTTAAATTGACATTAATTATAGTGCATGAATCTAAGAAAATTTGAATTAACAATGGAGAATATAAATGATTTGGACGTAAAATTGCAAATAAAAAAAAGTAAATAAAGTAAAAGACTATTGAAAGGTTGTCATAATTGAAATTCCTTGAATGGTAATGTTAGAATTAACCACACATGTAGAATGTCTTAGGTATTAGTTGCTAATGAGTTTTGAATTAACAATTATATTTATTGTAAATACATTAGTATTAAAGCTATGGGTAGTCTCATCATAACACATAAATTACATGTTATCAATAGCGGTTCGTTTAAGAGTTACTCTACTTTTCTTTAGTTTCACTAAAACCAACATTTTCTTATATAGTTTTTATCTTTATTTACACCGTTACATTTGTATCAACACCAACGACCCTCCTTTTTTAGTGTAATTCATTGCGCTTAGATTCAACACCAGCACTTACAAATGTTATGGTTGTAAAATTGTTTGAAAAGTACTCTAAAAAGTTATCCAACCATTTCACTTACATGCATCTCTATTGGTCTCTCACCTAGAATTTAGTCATTTGACGCATGGTTTGAGGAACTTAGCTTTGAGCTTGGATTTTCAATTAATTTATTTTATTTATAATATTCTTAACTATTTATTATTTTATTTTATTTTTCTCTTATAAATATACAACTAAAAATATTATCAATTTTTATTAAAAAAATTTAACAATTAAATTAATATTGTATTTAACTAAAAAAATTCACAATTTAAAAAAATTAATTCATATATATTATTAATATACATCACAATTCTTGATTTAAGTCATTGATAAAAAAAAATAAATTGAATAATATTGATAATAAAAAGAATTAAATTATTACATAGAGTTATATAGATATTTAGATAAATAACTAACTAGTTAGGACGTGTTTAATATGAATTTGAAAAATATTAAAAAAGAAATACCGAAAAAGACATTAGTTAAAATGAATTTGAAACATAAAATTATTTGACTAAAATAAATTTGAATTGTCGAATAATTTTAAATGCCAAAAATTATCAACGAAAGAATATCAATTTTATATTTGACTATCCATATTATAAATAGAAGCTAACATATTCAATTAAAGTTAAATGAATGAATTCAATTTTCTTAACTAATCTTAATAAATAGAAGCTAAAATGGCAATAAGAATTTTTTTGAAAATGAATATCAATAAATTTTTGTTTGAAGGAATGCTTCTTTGTTTGAGACAAGAAAGATTTTGGTGGAGTCTTACTTTTTTCTTTTTTTGCTTTGACTTTTCTTTAGGATCTTTGTACTTGAATTTTTTCAAAATATTTATTTTTCGAACTAATAGAATATAACTTTAGTTGACTTTTTTTTTTTGAATTGTCATAATTATCTATGACTTGTTTATCATTTTTTCACACCAATCCTTGGCTCATATTCAATTGATGACTTGATTTTCTTAGTTGCATCTTCTTGTTCTCTTTTTTAATATTGCAATAACCATGTTGGTTGCAATCATCACATGTTTGCAAGATCTTCTTGTCTCTAAAAATCTTGAATTTCAGCATTATATCTTCTTTTCAGGGTTGTTATCTTTATTCACTAATATTATTTCATCAATATTCTTGATCTTCTTATTATCTATTAAACGAAATTTTGGCCTCTGACACATGTAATCATAAACATAATAAATCTTCTTCATGATTAATGAAGAAAAACACAAGGGTTTGAAGGAAGATAACAAAAACATGTACAAGTAGAGAGTGGAGAAGACTTAGTGAATAAAATAAATTTTAATGAATTGTTTTTAATGAAAAAATAGTGTTGCGGAATAATCGTTGATCTATATTATATTACGATTCTTGATTTAGACAATTGATAATAAAAAAATAAAAAGGAATAATATTGATAATAAAGATAATTAATTAAATAAAGTTATATAATCATTTAGATAGACAATTAAATATATAAAACAGTTAACATAACTAATCAATTTAATTAGTTAACAACTAAATTTTTAATAATATAAATAAATTTTATACTGTCAATCAATCATAATAATCAAATAATTAAAAAAAATTAATTTTTATCATAATAATGTTATACTCAAATAATTTGTATTGATAATATAAATTTTTTTAAACCGGCGGCACATAAATAACCAATATAAAAGGAAGTGAGAAATTGTAATCGAAGGTTATCCATCTTCATATTTGGTGTGTTTCACATACTCACTCACATCTTAATCTTGGATTTGGTACTAGGACGATGACGTGGCTCGAAGGTAGTGTGTGTGGTGTCTAATGAAGCTTATCTGCAATAGAAAAAAGTCGAAAAGGTGGGACCCATCCTACAAATTGAACATTCAACGCACACCTTCATATCATATGGTATTATTATCTTTGCTTTCTCTAATCACCACAAGTTTAATTGAATTTGAACCCCTCACAAATTTGAATCGTGAAAATAAATAAAAAATGTATTGGGATCATATATTTGGAGGAATTTGACTCGCTAATATAAGAATTGGATGTTCATTTATATTTATTATTGATTTAATTATCAACGATTGATATTATTTATTTTATTAAAATTACTCATTTTAAATAAATTTAATTTGTTTGAGAGATGAATTTTAAAATAAAAATTGCTTTTAATCTTTTTAAATAAAATAAATTATAAAATATTACTTAGAATAAAAAGTGAAGAGAAATTTGATGAATTATAAAAAACATACGAAATAAAGTAGTCATTGACAAAAAAATACTCTTTTTGGTCTTTGATAAAAATAAGTTTATATATATCAGCCTTTTTGTCGATTATTTTTTAACAATTCTTTATTTATTTTAAATTTTAATTGAATTATGTGATAGTTCTTATGTGATATAATGTTCACAAAAAAGAAACATAATTATTGCAAGAAGGAAAAAACTATTATTGAAAAATGAAAATACAAAAAAAAAAAAAAAATGGCAGTAGAAAATTGTTGTGTCTGATGTCATTCATTCTTTATCATAGCTAAAAATCGTCAGAAATTATTCTCGGGTCTTTCTTTTCAATACTCTCTTTTTGAAAAAAAAACACTAAAATATCCTCATTTGAAAAAAATATACCAAAATGCTCCTTTTTTTAAAAATCAAGTGGGAAGTCGCCATTCCAAATGGCGACTTGTAAGTAAAGAAAAAAAAATGGAGCATTTTAATATATTTTTTTTAAATGAGGTATTTTAGTGTTTTTTTTTTTTTAAAAGAGAGTATTGAAAAAAAAACCACTATTCTCTTATATTTTTGTTAAATGTCATGTAGGAAGTTCACAAACTCCGTTAATAAATTATTTCAATTTATTTGTGTCAGAGACTTAATTTTATTTTTATTTTTATTTGAGACTAATATATCCTGTATGTTTTTTAAGAGACCAAAATATTCTTTTACTATAAAATAAATTAAATAAATTTGAAATGTTATATAATCATTTATCATATTATTATTTTATTTAAAAAAAAAAAATCTCAAATATATAACAAAATATAAATTTAATTGTTTAAAATTATTTCTAAAACTCTCAAAAATCCAACTATCATCCGTATCCTAACGTATTTGTCTAAGAGTTTAAAACTAAATTTATGTTATAAATAACCATTTTTAAATTTTTAAGAGTTAAATATACAAATATTTAAAATAAAATTATTACATTAAAATTTTTTTAATACGTGTTTTTCTTTTACAGAAATTTTAATACGTGTTCTTAATACTTAGTATTTTCCAAATAAAACTAGTCGTGTGATTGCAGTAATTGAAGACCATCTTCATCTAGTTCTTTCTGCTCCCTTATCTCCAACTCATCTACTACAATTGAAATCCAAAAAAGAAAATGTTGACCGTTAGAGTATAAGGGTATTAATTACTTTAAAAAATGAGTTTAAAGACTCTAGATTAAGAGTTAAAAAAAATATAGATGTCTAATTATATTTGACTATTTAGAGTGATTTCTACGATTGATCATCTTTATAAATGGTCTACTGTTGACCAACATCTAGAATTGAAAATTTTAACGATCATCGAGATACTCTTAAAAAATAATAATTTGTGCTCCTATTTATTTTTATGAATATAACAATGACTTGATTAATGTTGATTCATCACAAGGTACATATTTGTTTGTCTTTATTTTTATCAAATCAATATCATTTAAGTAATTATCTCAATAATAAATATAATAGTTTTTAGTTTTAGTCTCTATAAAATTTTTTGTTTGATTTTAATTATTAGTTTTTATTTTTATTTTTAGTCTCGACCAAAATACAACATTTTGTTTTTTTATCTGTGATGTTTTATTTTAGCCATCGTAAAATTTGTTTATATTAAAATTGATTTATATAATTTTATTTTAGTGTTTATTGTGATAGATTAAAAATAAATATCATGTTTTTTTATCATGTAAAAACTTTATTTTTTAGAGATCTAAGGTGGGTGATTAGTTTAGTGTGCTTACTTTTGGGTTGATCCTAATAGATTGAATGGAAGTTGTTCTCTTATAATCTTAAAGTTGATTTATTATCACCATGCCTTTAATCACGCAATACCCTAATTTTACAAGGACAGCATAAACCGTTGTCTTTTTGGTTGTTGTTTTGTTGTATATAATCGTTGTCTTTATTTTGCCGTAATTTTTCGTTAATTCATTCCTTCTAAAATTTTGGTAGCTTCATTATACTGTTTTTGTTTTAAAGTAGTAGCTGTTTAAAAATTCAAAATATAGTTAAGTTTTGTTTTCTAACTATATTCTTAGATATAATTTTCGTTTACCTGCAGTCTAATATATAAATTAAGATGATCCATTTTAAAAAAATGTTTATCCTTAAGTATTTGTACAATTTGCATTAAAGAATGAGAGTTCATAAAACAATAAATAATAAAACTAAGTGTATTTTAATACTCATATATATATATATATATATATATATATATATATATATATATATATATATATTTAAGCATAAATATAAAAAGATATAAAA
>NC_021163.2:61339422-61409724 GCF_000331145.2 Cicer arietinum
CACACATATATATATATATATATATATATATATATATATATATATATATATATATAATTAAGCTTAAATATAAAAAGATATGAAACTAATCTTTCCTATCTTTGATTGGTGTACTATTTCTTAATGTTAAATTTTTTATATAAAAAAGTATGGAATTGAAAGAGCATTATGATTTGTTTTTTATATATAAATATTCTAAATACCACAATAAATTAACGAGAATTCAAATTTAAATTTAAAACAAGACATTCAATTCAACATTATTGACATTTACTAAGACAGATCTAGAGTTTTAAGTAGGGTTGTTCATGGGCATTATATTCATATAAAAATCATTTATCATAACCGATTTTTATAACCAATCCATATAATTAGATTTGACTTTACAACATCAGTTAAAAATCGATTATAACCATATTCAAAATATATAGATTGATTAAAAATCATAATCTAAATATTCAATTTTTTGAAATTAATTATAGATATAAATTTAATTTGGTTGAAAAATTAATTATTTTGTGTAATCCTAATTTAAGGGCCGACCGTGGCTTCTCCGCCTATACACACTTGTTTGTATATTAATAAAATTATATTAATTTTAAAATATCGTAGTAATAATTTTATATTTATTAATAATTATTTTTTGGTCTTAGATTGAATTCTAGATTCATCTCTAACCACGATGTATTATGATTATTCTATATTTTAGGTGAAAATTAAATAAATAAATAAATGTAGTAGGAAACAATGGAATGTGGTGTGGAACACTTCAACTTCAATTCAACTTATCACATTACACGTCTTTCCATCACGTGGTAGGGGTGGTGGGAGTTGCTATCACTTACTATTTTTTTCTTCTCTTATAAATTAGAAGATAAATATATCATGTAAAACTCACATAGACAGCTACTACCTTTTATTGGTAGTTAACCTACTTGTACTATACATGCTTCAATAATATAAATGGCATGGACTTAATAAAGTGTGCGATCCATGTTCGATGAAAATAAAATTAGAGAAATTTTAAAGAAACTAAACATTCATGCTTCAATAATATAATTTTTTTTTGTTGATTTAAAAAATATTATATTATCAATTAGTCTATCGCAAATCATTTTTTTTTAATATAGAAATTATTAAATTTTGATGAATATTTTTTTAATCTTACATAATTCTCGACAATTTATTATATTTTAAGATTTGATAGTAAAAAAATTAAATTTTATATTAAAAAATAAAATTAATAATTTATTAAAAACTTTAATTTCATGATATTTTTAACATATTTATTTTAAATAAATATTAGAGGTGAATAAACACCACCATAAACTTTATGTTAAAAGCTGTGACAAAAAAGAACAAGATCCAACCTAGCCCAAGTGAATTTACATTATAAAGCATAAATTCAGCCTACCTTAGGTTCTTGAAGGTTGTGCCCATTTTTTAACTACCCATTCTTATGTTTTCTTTTAAGAACACCTTCATAATTATTTTATTTTAATAAGTGATTATCACATAAATTAATATAGATTTTTTCAATATACTTTAGTTTGGATTTTTAATTATGAAGTTTTTATGTTCTAGTCTCACGTAAAAAAATATGCATCTTATAATACTATTAATCAATTCTTATAATTTATCTCTCAAACTCACAATTTCATGCATGCACGATATCAAGATCTCTCTCACTATTATAAGAATTTAATTCGTTCATTCGTACTTTAATTATTTGTGACTAAGTCTAAATGCAATCAGGTATAACTGATTCCGAAGACCCATCACAATTCAATTTTTTTTTCACCTATTAGGAGGATGCTTCCAAGAGATAAGAGCGACTTGTTTTGGAGCAATCAACTCTCTCTCTCTCCCTCCATGGATCATGTCAACATATTGAGAGAACTTAAGAATAACCATAGACTAATGTTAGTAGTTAATTAGAGTATAGGTAATTAGTTAGATGAGTTAGTTGTAACTCGTTTGTGAGTTAGTTAAGAGTTGTTAGGAAATAGTTAGTTGTTAATCATTCATAAGCTCTCTATCTTGCTCATCAATATGATCTTCCTCCCCTTGATCCTGGATTTCTAATATGGTATCACGAACCTTTGGTTATACCGATTAAGATAAACATTAATCTAGTTCACTCACCAATGAAGATTGTCGAGCAAAAGACGATATTCTGCTTTGGTTGTTCGAGTAAGATGTTTCGCTGCTTCAACAACAATTGTAATAAAATGGCCATATCGAAATGCTTATTGGTAGTTTTTCATCGTTAGATACCGAGTCTTTCTCTTTAGAGATTCTTGGTTTATTAAATCAACAAGTGATGGTAGAAGAGAAATTGCATAAAGTTGAGGAAGAAACATTAAATCATGTGGATGTTTTCTGAATTTGTTCTTTTTGTCATATATCGCCACAATGATGGCATCTCATTCATCGTGCAAGGTGAAAGTGTTTACAAGCCCTCCAAATTGCATAATATTTTGTCTCACCTTTTCGATCAAAGTGGAGTTGCAACGTTTAAAGTTGAAAAGTCCATTTGATTCTTTGGTCACCCTAGTGTATGAATCACAATTTTCAACCCCGATGGAAGAAACAAATCATGAAGAAGATTATGTTTCATGTTATCTCCAAGTTCTCGTAAAGTTCACACAACCCTTCACCCAATTACTTCACACTATTTTAATTGAACCGTTTTTAATCTCTTACAAAACGTCAATATTTTGTCACAATTTTTCGATCCAAGTGGAATTGCTACATTTAAAGTTGAAAGACCCATTTGATTCTTTGGTCACCCTAGTGTATGGATCACAATTTTCGACTCCGGTGAAAAAAACCAAACAGGAAGAATATTATGTTTCATGTTATCTTCAAATACTTGCAAAGTCCACACAAGCCTTCACCCAATTGCTTCACACTTTTTAGTCGAACGTTTTTAATCTCTTACAAGACGTCATAAACCTGTTTGAAGCATGGATGCAATTTCCAATCCAAGAATCAATCAAGATAGTGCAAACTTTGCAAAATGAGAACCCATGCATGGAATGACTCAAGGTTATAAGTCAAGATAATGTCAATATATTGCATAAGAGTAACTTTTGGATTTGACTTATCAATACATATTGATTTAGTTTAGTTTGTTAATTTCTTCTTTCTTCTTAGGATTATATTGTTTACATGATTTTAGCATAAGTCTTGTTTCAAACAAACTTAGATAGGTTAAATTCTCAATTCTAAATTTGTGAGAGGGGATTAGAAAATAGTAGTTAGTTAGAGTATAAATAATTAGTTAGATAAGTTAGTTGTAACTCTTTTGTGATTTAATTAAGGGTTTTAGAAAGTAATTAGTTTGTCAGTTATAAGCTCTATAAATAGCATATAATGTCTTCATTGTAAACATTCTTTTTCAATTAATTCACAATGTGTTTTCAGCATGAATTCTCAAGAGTATCAATATGCTCTCTATCTTGCTCATCAATATGATCCTCCTCTCCTTAATCCATGTATTTCTAACAACTTCTCTTCAAAAACAAACTTTACACCATTTACACAACATCCAAGAAGTGACCATAAAATGGAACTAACCTCCTACCAATTTGTATGACAAATCAGATAGTTCCAAGCACATGGATAGTGAATTCCTCTTTCTCCATGCAACAAGGGCACATACGAAAAAGCTCCATATTCTATCTATTCTTGCGCTGTTTTGTCAGAATTCTCCCTGAGCTACTAAGTACTAACCACATGAAGACCTTAGTAATAGTATGAGGAGGACTCTTCTAAACTCTATATCACCATCCACAACGTCGTGTTATTGTAATAAGACTATCATCTTAATAATTTTTTTTTTAATTTTTAATAAATAATAGTATAGATTTAATATCATCAATAAGATTATAATAGAAATGAGAAAAACCTTCACGAATGCACATTTTTAGATATCCAATTAAAATCATACGATTATAATTCAGTTGAATAACCACTTATGTTTTATATTTGAATTTAATTTTTATCCACTACCAATATTTTGTTAATTTTGAGATTTTATTTTATGAAAAAAAATATTGAAATTTTTTTTTTCAAAAAAATATCTAAATAAAATAAAAAAAACTTTTTTTTCTCAAAAAAAATTTAAATCGAATTTTTTCTCGAAAAATTTGATGAGAATTTTTTTTATCGAAAAAATCGATTTTTTTAAATAACCGACTTTTAAATTATGAATAAATAATTTTTAAAAAATAATCAAATTTTAACCGATTTTGAAAAACAAAATCAATTTTAAAATTAAAATTTTCAAAATCGGTTGCTTAATTATAAACCGGTTATTTAACCATAACCAAATTTACAATTGGTTTTATAACCGATTTTAAACCAAATAATGAATTTAATTATAAATCTAAATCCAATATATTGGTTCTAAAATGGATATAGTTTGGTTTTTTTAAAAAAACCAACCATGAACACCCCTACCTACACCCACTCCGCAGGGTCTCTATCACCTAAAATTATAATAAAACTCCTATGAACACATTTATGTTTTAATAATTTTAAATAGATATTTAATTAAAAAAATTACTGAAAAGTTCATTGACATAACTGAGTAGGAGGCATGGCTTCCTTATAGAATTGTAATCCATCTTCTATGATGTAAACTGAGCAACCAAAAAAACGGATGTCATTTTGCAGAAAAATTAAGGATACGGGTCACTTGACTTAAAAGGGACTAATGGAGAGGAAATGTTTTTATACTTTAGGTGTGGAAAAATATTCCATGATATAAATAAAATGCGCATATAGACAAGCAAAATTGGTGGAAAATTTACCAGTATAATCATTCTTTCTGATACAGAAATGCTGCCAAATAAATAAAGTTTAAATACTTGTAGCATTTATCATCTGTATCAACGAAGAATTCCAGCTCAACACATGGAAACCATGGTGTGTATAAAGGTAGAAGAACACTAGCTTGAGAAAACTGACATTAATATTCTAATCTGCATCTTTTCCTTTTGTTTTCTAAAATAAGATTATATCATTATACATCTAAAAGGGATAGAGGCATCAAAGTGATGCATATAATAAATAGAATGGAGAAAATTTCCAACAGAAATCTAACCTGAGCTATCCTAATGGCTTCTATGATTCAAAGGACAAACCTTGAAAAGTATTTCCAGCTAATGATTTTTAAAGCAGGTTGAAATCAATTTCATGAAACAACTGCTTCATTTATAGGATGGGGATATATGCCACGCCGCCCTCCAATTGTCCCTTCTAAAAAGCAGGACAATTGGATAGAAAAATAATCATTTCAACAACTCTTCATAATATTTGCGATGTTCATGCCAATCTCTTTCTTAGTTTGTTCGCACACAGGGACATCTCCAATGTACATGTCAAAGAAAGCCCCTGCAAGTTGAAAACATAAAAATTGAATCTGTTCAGTTTGATACCGAGTCTAGAAAAGAAATAGAGGAATTTGAATTTGCGCAATACAAGCACATAAGTCTGAGTATGACTTACGACACAAATCTTTGCTGTGGACACTTCCAACGTGATTGCCACCAACTGTACGTAAGAGTAATACTTTCAGTTGTGAACACTATTTCTCAATAATCCAGGTTACATACAGACATACTACAAAGAAATATGTATGCCTTCAAACATCACAGAGAGAAGACAGACCAAAAATATAAGCCTTTTATTCCCGATTACCCTAAGGCAAACAGTAGAGACAGTGGCGGAGCTTTACAATTTTTATTGAGGGGGCCATTGAAAAATATAAGATATAATCTAGCTTTTTAAAATTTTGACATAGTCTTTGTGTTGGTATAGTTGGAATTTGAACACATTATATTAATGATCCTAGGTTCGAAACCAGGCCTCTCCTACGGAGGTGTTGAACTATGGACTTTCGCTAAACCAAAAAGGTTTGAACCACTTAAATCTTGAAGATATTTAACGAGCAAGATAATAAATATAAAATGTATAAATACATAAATATTCAACATAATACATCTATATATTATAAATTAAAAAATCTTGGGGTGGCCATGGTCCCCCCCTGTCCTAGAGAAGATCCGCCCCTGAGTAGAGACACAGTTACAAAGGTCAATTTATTAAATGTAAAAAATAAAACTTACTTTCAGTAATCAGACGTCCATCAACTGTTCGTTTAAACTCAATAACTGTCCCCTGCAACATTGCAGTACAGTTAATGTAACTATATGATAGCATGTGTAGTTATTCAGTATTACAAGAAAAATATTGGTTGATTATTTACCAAGGGTATCAGGATATTCTCCGTAAAGTATGAACCAAATGCCCCAAGGCAGTGAAAGTCTGTGGATGGATTTGTCTGACCAAAAATGGGGTTTCGGAAAAGTTAGAAGTTAGAACTAATCCAGTGTAGAAGCGATATAAATGATTTTCAAGAGGTAGAGTACCTTAACTAAACGAGCTCTAAGTGATTTTTCAAAAGCACTGCAATGAAAAGAAAAAAAATCAGCAGTTTCCAGCAGCCAAATTTAATTTTATAATCAAACACATGCCAAACATCTCTATGCCAAGGCTGCATCACAGCATTAGAAGGGCAGACGTGCTATTTTAATCCTCAATTTGGGTGAGGTTGTAATAATCGGAATTATGAATGTCCGGTTCTAAAATTACACAAATCTAAACCAAACATTATGATTCAGCAATTTCTTAGTGGGAAAAATTAAACTACCCAGCATTGGTACATAAAAATGTGTAAAATGGAGAACAAAGCTAAATTATTTGGATTGTATTAACATTCCAATGTAATGTTTGAGAACTAAATACTAGCACACTCAAGACCTTTTTTCCTAGAAAAAAGAGAGTTAATCAGATATAAGGAATTGAGCACAGCCAGGAAAGGGTAAAATATAAATTATACAATCACATATACATTTATGTAACTTGGAAAGAAAATTCTTACTTACTCTTTCACGCTGTTAATTTTCATTCCTTTGCAATTTACGACAAGCCTAACGGTCATATTGATGTCTTCCCTGCATAAGTAAAAACCACAAAAGTACCTTAATGACATAACCACGAAACCAACCAATAGCTTCAAGTACACAAATCTCATGAATACACATTATTTAACCAAATGCTGCTTGAGGACATTTTAATCGACTCAACCCCTCCTTTTATACCACCTATAAATTTTCGTAGAAAACCACAAAGTTCTCCCATGTATTTTTTATAATATTAAGTATAATTGAGTGTCATCACTGAGATAGAACACTGAACACTTGCATCAAATAATATTTTTATTCACATACAAAAAAGTTGGCACAAGATGTTTGAAACCTGAGAAGATCCTGGTAGAAATCATTACAGTCATTCAGTTCATCTGCAGAAATTGATGCATATTTTGGGCCCAACTTCTCACAGAGGGAGTATGGGTGAACATCTGTTAAATAACAACCAAGAGTATAACTCAATAAAATAAGGGAACTTTTGCTAACAATACCACAAACAAGAATCAAAAATATTTCTTTTTCTCTTCAAAAGGAATATGAAAAATTAAGTATTGAGAAAAACTTACAAAATCCAAAAGCATAGACCTTCAGCGTCTTGATTTTGACAATTGTCATGTTTTTGGATCCTGTTCCAACCAGGACCTGAAGTAAATTTAATTGATTAATGTATGTAAAAACAGGTAAACATGGAATTTCAAACATGGATGTAACCATAGGAAAATTAATGAAATATTAACTACTCTCTTCCCGCCTGTTAAATATTAACTATACTGTAAGTCATTTTTCAGTAGCTATTTACTATCACATTTGATTCATGGTTGAGTTTGTCTAGCTGGTGGCTAATTAGATGATTGTGATTTGTTAGCTCTTCGCTAATATATAAGTCCCTTTGTGACTCGGTAAATTTCAGTTTCTCCCATAATCACTGTTCTCTCAATTTCTATCCACAATACCATCTTTTCCAACATGGTGTAGCTGTATATTCGTCTCCCTTTCTTCTTTACTTATCTTTTTTAGATTTTCAGTGTTTATTTTCTTAAAAAATTGATCCAAAATTAACCTTCATTTTCCTCGTTCTCTTAGTTCAATGAGTAATGTATAACCTCAATCGTTTAAAATTTCCAGTTCAAATCTTGCTTCTGTTTCAGATGATAACTAGTGTTTTTCAAAAAAAGATGATAACTAGTGATTTTCAACAAAAAAAAAATTAGAACTAGTGATTTCCACCTCAGAACTAGCATGAGTATATAGCTAAAACTCAAAACCAGTGCATGGTCAGTAAAGAAACTCATCATACAACTGGTGAAAGGGACAGAAGAACCAGTAAAACAGACATTAACCTCTGAGTCAAAGCTGGAATTCTGCTCTCCAGCTGATAAATTATCCAGAATTACAGGAAACTCAATGCCAGTTTTAGGCTCCACGGCAAACTTTACTAGGTTCAACTCGGAAATCGATAGGCGAGGACATCCTCGGCGTTCAACATCCGCGGGCACTCGGTCCATGCCTCCATGCATTTGCACATCAGGATCCTGCATTGGCCCAGACAGTACATTTGATGACCTAGAAGCAAAATTAAAACACAATGAGAAAAAAAAAAAGACTAAATTGTTGTAAAACAACAAAATGGAATGGAACAAACATAAAACTGTTTGAATTTTCAGAATGGATAGAAGACAATGCATCAGTTAATATTGTTTGGATATATGAAATATTAATATGAATTTCTTAGGAGGGGGATTTTGGAGGGGAAGGGAGGGCTTGCTTTTCTTTTTGAAATTAAACAAGCTATAAAATATTTCTAAGAATTAATGAAATGTGATTGAAATGTTCTATGATCATATATCATGTTATTCTTTTAAATTTTTTTAAATCTTAAATATTTATTAAAATATAGATTTAGCCCTCCAAAATCCTCATCCCAAACAAACCCTAAAATTCGAAGAAATGAAAGGAAACATAATGGAGTAGGGGTGGACAAGAACCCGATGTCCGACTGTAACCACATTATCTGATGGAAAAAACAATGTTTTGGGTGGTTCCATTTGGGTCTACGGGTTGTCGGGTCACCTTGGTCAGTTATCAGCAGACAAGTTTGGTCGAAATTGGATTTGAATTTTCAATCCATCTAAGACCGAGACCGACCGTTGCTTTAATACTATAATAGTAAATAGGAGTATTATAGCTATAAACTAGCACACAGTCATAGAGCCAAAGTAGTTTGGCAGCGCCTCAAGCAGACCGCTTTTTCTGTGTTCTCACAAGTCTCATCTACTACTCCACTACAATATTATAATTAGAGTACTAAATTGTACAGCACTAGAGCATCTACATTATTTATAATATATTAATTAGTATTAGAGTACTAAATGTTATTTTAAGTCATACTCCACTATTCCACCTTTCCCAATACCCACCGTCCCTCTATTTTCTCGCTCTCACGCACCTTAGTACTACACACAATCTTTCTTCTTCTTCTTTTTCAAAGGAGAACGCAACACAACAACTGCCCAACTCCACCTCAGGTCTTAAAGTTAATTCAAGCCTCGAGTTTGTTACAAACTGCAATATTTCTGCAATACCATATGTTTGGTCGGTGGTGGTCGCAAATCTTCTTCAACATTGTTTGTTGTTTGTTTTTCAAGCTCAAGATCGTTCATGGATGTTTTCTGTGTTCTTTTTTCAAAACATGTTATTCTGTTCCTTCTGTTCTTTGAATTTTGGTTATTAGGTTTTTTTAATCATAAACCGTGGAAATCCGACAGAACGAATCAACCAAACTGAGAAACCACAGCCCGCACAAACCGATTTATCCATGGTCGAGATTGGGTTGTGATGGCACCCACGGTTTGGCATGGTTATGAGTTTTGGGCCTCAAATCGACCGCTTGTCCACCCTTATAATGGAGTATACTGTATCCTATTCTATCCAATACTTTTGTTTTCTAATTTGTATCCCTAATTTCTAATTTGTGCAATAAGATGGACTCTATTAAAGTTATAATAACTAATACCAATCCGTTAGACAGGAAACCTTATGTATTCCATTCCATCATAAAAATCCAATCATTAATATGGTAATCTTATTCCATTTCATCCACTTCCATTCTAGTCCACTCATAATCAAATACCCAAACAGATCCAAAAAGATCAATCAAACAATATTAACTCTTTTCAAGCTTAACAGCTATACACTATAAAAAATGCAATCACTTCCATTCTACTCCACACATGATCAAAACACAGCCACAAAAATCAATCAAATAGGTATGAATATCATTTATTTTCAATAATAAATATAAATTGTATCATTTTCACCATCGTAATATTGCTTAAACAATCACATCATATATCGTAATATTGCTTAAACAATCACATCATAATATTCTTAAAACCTATTTATCCTACAACAAGAAAATGAAAAATGCTATAACATGTTTAAACTACATGTATACAATTAAAGTAATTTTTTTCAGTCATAGAAGATAAATTATATGACATACAAGTTTTGAAGTGGCGGCACCAATGCAGCAGCGAGCGATAAAACAGGGTAAGATTGAATCCTCTTAGCTTCTCTCCAAAACAACCTCACAACAAAACTCGAAATCTTCCCCAAAGTAACAGGTTTACATGATTTCCTCTTCGATCTAAAACCAAAAGGAAACCCAAACCCAGCCACATTATTACTTATTATAGGTTTAACCTTAATCATATTCACATTACAAGAACCACGTCCGAACCGCAGAGGATCACGCAACGAACGTGCAATATCACGCACCGCATTCGCACTTGATCCACCGGAAAACCAAAACAACAACGCGCCGGCGAATTTTGACACGTGGCAAAACGCCTCTTCGAGCGCCGAACTTCCTGGAACGTAGAAATTTCTAGAGTTTTCCATAAATGATAAAAAATTGTTGAAGACGAAAGGCTGTAACGGAAATATGTCTGGATCCGAGTCCATCCATGATAACCAATCGTTGTTCATCTGTAAAGTGCAACGATTGATTCGATGGTTGAAAATTTAAACGGTTATCGTTATTGATTCTGTGTTTTGTTTTTTCTGCAACGAAATGGAAAATGAGAATGAAAATGAAAATGAAGAAATAACGGGTGTTACATTTTTTTTTTTTGTTATAACAAATGAAGGTGGCGGTGATTGGTGATTCCGAGGATGGATTGAGAAGAAATTCGTAATGAAAAGGAAATTATGAAACGCAGAAAAAAGAGTGTCGTTTTGCTTTTTTTTTTTTTTGGTATGCGTGGGAAACGGGCTTGGAAGTAGTAAAAGGGAGAGAGTTTTATGGGAGCGTTTGGTTTGGATGCGAGAATTGTATGCGAAAACGAATAGGCTTTCCGCGTCGGAAAGGTTTGGCATGAAATGAAAAGGGAGAGAAAGGGAAAGGGAAAAAGAGAATATTCTTTGGGTATAAAGGAGAAAAATATCGGTAGAATCAAAAGCAATACAACAAAATAAAAGAGAGAAAATAAACTATTCTCTCATGGTGTGTTTGTTTGGAGAACAAATAATTGAAATAGATTTGGTGTATAGTTTGATTTTTGAAAGAAAAAAATAAAATAATAAAGAACTTTTGAGTGAAATTTTTTTAAAATTTTATTTCCATGTTTAGGAAAAAAAAATCCAATTTATATGTGTAGTTTGATACATGAAAACAAATTAGATAAATATAAAAGAGATATTTTTGTTTGGTTTGATAAAATGAAAGAAGAGAGAAATGTTATTGTTTTTTAAATGACAAAAGTATATTTGAAGTGAATAATCATTATTTTTTTTTGTCAAATAAATCAATATAAAATTCATTTACATTATAAAAAAATATAAAATTCATTTATTTTTTTAATTTAAAATAAAATAAATTATGTAATATAAATAATCTAATCAACTAAATTATATCTATAAAAAAAATTAAAATTAATAATTAAATTAATTTAATTTAATATAATTTTATTAACAAACAATATTTTTATTTATCTCTCCAACTTTTTCATACACAAACACAACAAAATTAGTTAGTAAAAAAAACAAGAGAAAATTGGTACCATATCTCTCTTTAACTTTTATCTTCTATTTTTTTCGGTCTTAATATCTCGTATTTCATTTTTAATAAACATATCAATTTATTATACACACACAATTAATTAGAACTCGCCACTTAATCATTTCATAGAAGTAGTTTTAAAATGTACCTATATATCAGTCACAAAATGAAGAGACAAAAAAACAAACTCTTATTAGATGTTGATTTACACAAACATTTATAAAATGTATAAAAACTTTTTAATAAAAATACTATATTTTTGTTTAAATTTATTATTTACAAACGTTTTAGAATGCGAAACCATTTCTTAAATTACAATTGTTTTGTTCAATATCTCTTTTAATTGACAATAAAATTGATTATTTAATCTTCTTAAAAAGATATTTATTTTAGATAAAATTGTATTAACTTTAGTTTTTTTTGTTGTTGGCATTTTCTGTCTAGAATAGCCTCTGTAGTTGTTTTCTTCTTCGTATTTATTTATGAGTTTGTTCGAGTGCAACATAGATTTATTCGTCGTAGTGTTGTTTGTTTTCTCATCTTAGTACGAGACTTGTGGAAACCACTACAGAATTTAATATTCTTTCATTATTACATAGAAAAATAATTTTACTCGTATATTTAATGCAGATGACTCTCATTTTTATAGTTATGACATAGAAAAATATATCTCTTTCACTGGATATCCTATTTTACGCTAATAGTGTTGAGAGTTAAACTCTTTCTTTGTCACCTTCAATCTTGTCATTTTCAGAACCTAACTTTGATTTCCACACATCGAATGTGTGTAACACACGAAAAATCAAATTCGGCTTATATTTTTGTTTTATCATTAGAAATACTTTGATGTTTACAATTACAATACTTACACTTCTTACAAAGTAACCATTTATATAATCCCACATTTCATTTTCATCGCGTTAGTGTGTGATTTTTTATAAGAACTGATTCGATGCTTCCAATGAAAAATTCCTTCCGTTGTCAATATTGCTCTCTTTTTCAACTGACTTTCATGCTTTTTCATTATTAACAACAATTTGAATAATCCCATTATAATTTAGTATAAAAAAAATCCTATAATAATAATAAAATGAAAGTTGTATGTAGTAATAGAATGTGATGTTTGATGTTGGACTAATTAGTGTACTTATAATCAATTGAATCCACTGGATCATATGTTTTGTTTCCAATGGATGGTTGCAAAACAAAACCATGGGATAATATCAAACTATTTTGTAAAGCTTACTTTTACATAATCACTTTTCTTTTTTTTTTTTTCCAAAAGTATACTTCCAAACATAAGTACAACATTTTTAAGAAAAAATGCATGATACAGATATAATTTTTTTAGAAACATAAAAAATTATTGAAGTGGCGAAATCTTTGCCATGACATGAGAAGATGTCGACGAGGATGATGGGAAAAATGGAGAAGAGACAAAGGTTAAGTTTGTCCTCTTTTTTAGGCGAAGCTTAAGGCTTTCATAATTAATGGCACTCGAACTATTCCTAGTATTTTAAACTCCACTGTTGTGCACAGTGAGATTGATAATACGATTATTCTTAACTTTGAGACTCATGATCGTCTTGTGTGGTCTTTTTCAACTTCTAGTGATTTGAGCTTCAAAGATGTGTACATTTTTCTTCGGCCTTCTGACATTTCTACTCCTTGGGCTAAGTTTATATGGAATCGTTGTATTCCTTCATCTCGTTCCTTTCTTTTGTGGAGAATTTATCATGAAAGGATGTCCACTGATGAGAATATTTGAAAAAGAGGTTATACAATTGTGTGTTTGTTATCGTTGTGGCCATAATGTTGAAACTACTCAACATCTTTTATTTGATTTCCCTTTGCCCAACACATTTGGTTGTGGCTTGGGGGAATCCTAATGACTAACTTGTCTGCTTCTAGTCTTTTGTCTATTGCAGGTTTACAGGTCTAATTGGAGTCTACAGATGAGAGATGTGATAATATATGGTGTGGCTAATGTATTCTGGTGCATTTGGTTTTGTCAAAATCAGTTTAGATTCTTCAACAAGGACATTTCTCTTCATCGGAAAATTTCTCTAATTGTTTCCAACGTATTGTTGTCTGAAAACTATAGTTCTCAACATATATTTTCTTCGTCTTTGACTCCTTGTTGTTGTGTTACATGTCACTTACCTAAAGCTCTGAGAATTGTTCAGGTCATCTAGCAGCTCCTTCCTTGCTACATGATTAAGTGTAATATAGATGGAGCCGCTAAAGGTAGTCTTGGGCCTTCTGCTTGTGGCGGTCTTTTCAGAGACAGTAGTGTCGCTTCTCTTGAATGTTTAACTATGCCTCTTAGTAATCACAATTTTTTTTTTGCAGAGCTAATGGCTGTCATACTGACGATTGAAGCTTGTCAAAAAGGGTGATATAACATTTGGTTATAATGTGATTCAAGTTTAGTGGTTGCTACTTTCTGAAACCCGTAGCTTGTTCCTTTGAGACTTCGAAACAGATGGAAAGATTGTATTTATCTTACCGCCTAAATGAGGTTTCATTGTTCTCATAATTTTAGGGAGAAAAACTCTTGCATCAATTTGTTGACTAATTTTGATATTTCCAACCAGGGATTTGTCTGGTGGAATGTTATTCCTCCTTTTATTTTAGAAGAGTTTTTTAAGAATAGGATTAAACTTCTTGATTTTAGATTCTCTTAATGTACTTGAGTCGGACTATTGCACCATTGTTTCTTTTGTATTTTTATCTTTATTTCTTTAATAATATTTGATGTTGTAGAGAATTGGTAGAGCCAGTGGTGCCAACCAAATTGAGATGACTCTCACAAATGATATTATATGTCCCCTTTTCTTTGGATTAAAAAAAAATCCACATAAAAAAAATGTTAGGATCTATAATTATAGATATGACCTTCCCTTCCAAAGTATGATTATAGAATAGTTTATCCAAAGTAAAATAAAAAACAAAGTGTCCCATAAGTGCAATTCAAATAGTAAAAGACTTAAATATTTGATAAGTTGAAATGCAAATTAGAATCCCGCAATGTTCCTCTTCTCCGCCCTTAATGTGTGTGAATTTACCTATGAAACTCTTTGAAACCAAATTTAACACAAAAGTTCACAATGTGGTGAACTTGCTTTTCGAATAAGATTTTCTTGGACATTCACCAAAATAAATGTAGACTTGTGTGCAAAGCCGCATTAAATAATCATAAAAATTAAATAGTATATAGGATATATGAAACACTTCATATCATTGCTGATTATCAATCTATAAAAACATAATCACAAATCATTATATGAAATCTTGGAACTTCATAGCAACAAATTTTGCCCTTTGAAGATGTATTATATGGAGATCCCAATATAGAAAGGCCTTTCTCCATCCACTCACTCTCCAACAAGATTTTACACAGAAATAAAATCAACAAATGGATTTAATGTTTTAGTATACCTGACCTCTAGTATACCCAAAATCTCATCACCTCTTCTTCACTGTAAAAATATTTTATCCCTCTTATAACATAATAATAATATGGTTCAATCACTCACTGGTCATAACAAGCCAGCCTCAAAGAGATTCCTTCGTCTCAAAGTCTCGTCCACAAGCTTGAATGTTTTCTTCACAACCTTTTGATCAAGAGCAGTGGTCCTATAGATCTTAAACACACGGTCTACACTATCCGGAGCAGTGTTCTGGAAATATGATTCCTCAAATTTTTTCTTCACAAACCTGAAAAAAAGTGTTCATCCACGTTAATTTCTTGTCATGTTTGGATATACTTCTCAGTGAGTACTTACATGCGGAAAAAAAATAAAGGAATCTTGCATAAGTGAGTTTTTTAACCAAAAGCTTCAGGTACAAATTAAAATTAACTACATTTGAATATTTTTTTCAGAAGTTCTCTCATCAAACTTCACTGAAACACCTATCAGTGTTGTCTATCACATATCACGAAAAATAGCAATTTGTTCAAATTTTGCTACACAACAACACTATAGACAGACTATAGCTCTGCTATTTGACAACACTAACTCCTATAAGCATATAAGAACCTTTTCATAAGTGAAAAACCATCAACTTGTTTTAATTGATAAGCTCCCATAAAATAGAAGTTGATCAAAACTGGGTGTCATAGAATGACACGAGAATGAATTTGGAAGGCCTCTATTGGCCAACATCAACTACTTAGTCTTGAATATTTAAGGCTATAAATAAATTACTTACTCGTATGCATGTTCTATCTCTTGTTTCCCGGTTGAAACTGACTGGTAATCTTTGAACCACTCACATACATTAAGCGGGACCTGCACAATACAAAACATTAGACTAAAACAAAAATAGCCTCCACCATTGAAAAAGTGTACAACTTTAGGATGATTCTTACATCTAGGACCTTCTTCTCAAATATGTCAAACTTGTTCAAAAATAACATGAAGGACGTTTTCTGTGTAGAAAAGAGAAAAACATGAGATAGGCAAAAATCTTAACTGTTAATGAAAAATGAAGCTCTCTACAAGTATCATATAAAAGACACAGAAAAAGTTGACATAAAATTTCAACATAATTTGTATTAGATTTTTAAGTGAAGAAAAGGAAACCTCGAAACATTGTTGCTTCAGGACCCACTCAAAAAGTTCCTTTGTCTCCATCATTCTGTTCTTGTTTTCATCCTCAAAAAGAGTTTGATCGTACCTAGAAGGCAACCGAGATGTCAACACTTTCTTCAGCTTTACACATTTTGTAATTAAATCATGTTCTCGCCAACAATATCGAAAGGGATATACAAATTAATTTGTAATAAAATGATCTTGCTAATGATATTGAAGGCACAAAGCATTTTGAGTACCAACATGTTTTTTTATTAGTGATGAAAACAGATGCACATGCATGAACTTGATACATGTTTTTGAGATTTGTGAACAGCATATGATAATAGAATCAAATGGTAGACCATACTCGCTAATGGCAACACAGAATATTACAGCTGAAACTCCTTCAAACAGATGGATCCATTTCCTCCTCTCATTTCTCTGGCCACCGACATCAAACAGTCTATAGACTTCGCCGCTTTTCTTGTTTTCTCCAACCGGGCTATCAAAATAATAAAAGACATATCAATCATGCTGTTCAGTTGTTCTGGTCAGATTAAAAAGGGACAGAATAATCGCAGAGTAACAAGATCACACCCTACGAAACTCAATATAGAGAAGAAGCAATGCCGGACTACTCCATTATTGCCAAACTTTGAAGTCAAAAGCTAACTCCTAGAATTGTCTATTTTACATTTCTATGTGGAGATACCAAGTTAACTTATCGTGAAACTCCTTTTTGGATAGACAACAACAGTGCTTTGAGGGTTTACTACACACAACATATTGTTTAGAGGAAGAGAATACATGTCAAGAAACTAATTAATATCAAAGGGCCATTATTCTCCCAGGTAATAAGCATATCAGGCAGAGAGCAAAATGGGGACAGTAGTAAGCATTTCTGTCATTTCAGTATGACAAACAATGTTGGTCGACGTGTTTACCTGAACTGGATCTCTACAACACCAGTGGTACGAACTCTTGCTAACAAGACATCCTCCTGCAGTGTTATAACAGAATATAGTAAGACGGTAACAATATAACAATGGAACTTTTGATACATTGACATCTACATTCATTTCCTTGGGATTTTATATAATGGGCCTGACACTCTAAACTGTGGAACTTTTGATACAAAATGGTCTTTAAATTTCCCAAGACTCACCATGTAACAAAAGCAGGGAAAAATGAAATTAGAAATATGCTTTAAAATCAATGTAAAAAAACAATAGTATGCTGAATCTTGGATACCTTTGTTGGAACATAATTTGCATCAGACAGCCTCTGTAAATTTTCCATGAAATAATGGGTACAATCCGGAACTTGGAGCTCGTTACCACGGGCATATGTTTCCTACAGAAAGTAAAACATGTGGCCCATACTAATCATTAACCGATACTGAAAAATATCGAAGGACTAGGAGCAGAGTTAAAGTAGTAAAAGCTATCAAAGCTATGCTATTTAATAACCACCTGAATTGCAGGATCCTTCCACAGACTAACTATTTCCTGTGCAAGTTCATTGGTGAGACGCGGGTAATTTAACCTGCCTCCAATTTCTGATAACTTCTCGCCAATGTCCTATTCGAACAATTAAGAAACCGCTTTTGAATTTAGAAAAAACTTCTTACATAAAAGTTAGAACAATAAAAAAAGCAACAGATTCCCACACAAACAAACAAAAATAAAGCTACATACAATTGGTTGTAGTATAGTTATTTGTAATAAATTGTTGAACGTGTAAAACTATTGACCTACCTTATTTTCACTGGATATAACATACTTTGAAAAATTAACATCATTCTGGGAAAACTCCTTCGATCCGTCATGAAGTAACTGTATAAAGACATCAAGTACATATAATAAGGACAACAATTTACTCAGCCAGCTCAATCAAAACACAATTCACAGAAAACTGTAACTACAAACAGCGGACACTGCAAACACTTTATTTTGAAGAGAAAAATAATCAACACACCCTTTCAAGTATTGCGTACTTTTATTGTCTGATATACATTAGCATGAATGACTGGTAGATAGCTTTTTAGCTCTGCCTCGTCAAAGCCAGTTTGAAATAAAAGTTTTATCTGCATATTATATACAAATAAATATCAACAATCAAAGTATATATATACATACATGCAATGCTAAGATATGGAGAAAATGAATTTTCTTGCCTGTTTAAATATAGTGGATTTCCCTGACTCACCAGCTCCTAAAAAACGAGGCCATTAACAATTTTAATAAGAGTAACATAAAAATAACAAAAGAAAACAGATATAAGCAAATAAGAGCTTATTGCACGAGTGATTCAATCAAAATGAGTATGAAATTATTCACAGGAACAGGATGGATCACTTAAAAGAAGAAGTGATCATTTGTACATTGTAGATTCCTGCATTGTGTGTTTGGAAACACTACGATTTCCAGCGGAAACTACTTATAAACGAGTGACATTTCTTCAAAATCTGGCAAGTGTCATCCATCATTTATACATTGTAGATTCCAAATTTGATAAGTTTCAACTTTAAAATGTATAAGTGAATCATTAAGCATATAAGACTGAGATAAAGATAAAACTGTTCAACAAAATGTACCTAGAAGTAGAAGTTTCTGAATATGCTTTTCAGCCTTTGTTTCTAACTCTATTCTTCTTTCAATTTCTGCAGTCTGCAAATGCATGTAACCTTTAACAAATTAAAGGCTGTGCAACATTTTCAGATTATTAAGAACTTGAAAAAGTATGTACTCAATCGAGTATAACTGACCTGTGCATTTTCTTCGGCATTGGCATCATTATAACGGCGACTTTTGCTACAGAGTAAACCCATATTTTCTGTTACACAGCACAGCATAGAAGATGACTAGTCAAGCTCTAGCAGAAATCACACTGTTTCAATGCCCTTCTCTAATGTGTACATGCATTAGTGGACTTGATTTCACCTAACAAATGAACTAGCGAAGTGTCAGGAGCAAAACAATGAAAAGAACGCAGGCTCAGGCACTGCCAGACTGTATAGCTATATGGGAAATTATATTTGCCACATTGAATTTGAAGTTGACGATTATTCTCAATAAGTGTGATTGTTTTAGCACATGTTCAAGAATATTTAATGCAAAAATAAACACACACAGCAACATATTTGGCCACAAAGTGTTATATTCAATAGACCATAGGAAATTCTTCACTCTTCCACATTTGGGGAACCATTATGTAATCACGTGACGAAGTATGAGTGACTCAACAACAGTGTACACAATGTTTCTATTAGAACAACAACCCCAGTTAAAAAAAACACATACAAAAAATGCAAACAAAGAACACAGAAGATTTGATCACAGGATTCGGTCAATTGTGTTTATGTCTCTGACTACCAAGCAGTTGCAATACCTTTCTATTATTCAAGCTTAGGGTTACAAATTAAAACTTGTGCTTAAATACTAGTGTTCATTTAACAAGATTACCCCTCTTGCCCCACTCGAGCAACCTGCTCAATTATCAGGAAACTATGAGCCATACCCAACAGTTGCAATACCTGCAACTCGAAATCCTCATAAGTCCATCATCAGATGCAACCAACCCCATGTTGAGGACAATGTTATGAGGATAATTAAAACATTCCACAAAATCATCAACTTATTAATCTCTTCACCACTTTAACCATCCACAATCATATACATACCTAAACAGAAACTAAATCACTAGAAGCTATGAATGCTAATTATCTCCACACAAAAGGAAGAAAATTAATCCCTTTCAAATTCTATTAAAAGCATGAGCATGCAAAGTCCAATCAGTCCAAGAAAGTTAACAAAATAATGACACAAACAAAAAATACATACTAAAAAAACAGAGAATATGCTAACATCTCGATCTACATATGAAACATCAAAATCAATCACAAAGATCCCATCAGCAGAAAAAAATCCCAATTAAAATTACTCAATAAAGGAAGAATCTTTGAAAAAGAGAAAGAGAAATTAAGAATGAAACAGAAAAATAAGTAGGTTACCTGAAAAGGGTTTTCTTGTTTAGTGGAGATGTGAAACTGGGAGGGTTGTAGATTTGACTGATGCGTTTGAGAGTAAAGCTAGAAAAGCAAGTTCAGTTGTGTTGTTTCATAGTGGAGAAAAATAAATACAACATAAACAATATAACATAGAAAAAAAAAAACTAATAAATTTTGTTAATTTTAAGGTAACAATAATAATAAATAATAAAGGTGCATTTATTACATTTTTTTAAATAATCACTTTTTTTTAAATAGTCACTTTTAGGTGTTTGTTATAACTTTTAAAAAAAATATGAAAATCTAAAAGTAATTTAAAAATGAATTTGTTGATAAATTATTTTTATTAGTTCTTCGAAAAAATATTTTTTATAATTGATTTTTAAAAGAAATAATTTTCATTACAACAGATAAATATAATTTTTTTAATTATAAAATATCAAAATATTTAAAAAAAAAAATATAACAAACATGTCCTAAATAATAAATTATGATATAGTGTGGATTTGCATAGTGTATGTAATAATGGCTACACAAAAATAATTACTTTTATATATATATATTGGTGGTGGTGGTGGTTGTTAGAAAGAAAAAGAAAAAAAAGAGGTGGAGGGAAAGAAAATAGGGATTAAAGAAAAAGAGCGCCGAAAGGTGGTGGTGGTAAGGCTTGTTCTATAAGTTTGCATTTTCTTCTGTTTTCTCTTTTGTTTGTTTGGGTTTGGTCAAAGATTAGAAAAAGACAGGGACACTGGGACAGGTACGCAGGTTGTAAGCGCTGCTGAGTGACAACACTTTCTCTGTGTTTTCTTAGGAATAAAAAACACAACTCTTTTTATTTGAAATTCGCTGTCAAAATCTCAATATTTGAATTGTTTATTAAGTTGTTTTTATTGACTGTGTTGTCAGTTGATAATTCAGTGTTTTTAAAATAAAAAAACATACATCATTCTTGTTGTATATGAGGTGAAAATGGCCTAATACACCATTCTATGACACTCTACATGTATTTGAGGTGAGAAGAAAGCATCGCGGCAAATAATTGTGATTTTGAGAGTAGTTTAGATTTTTAATAAAATTACAATTATTGTCATTCAAACATAAAGAGGAGTAGTTTGACTTTGATCCGACAATTTGTTGTTAAAATTAATATAGAAATAATTATTTTTGCGGTCTTTAATTTAATTTTAAATATTTTTTAATTTTATTTTTTATTTAATTTTAAATAAATAATTTGATCTTTTATGTTTTAAAATATTAAATAATATTATCATTTTTTTTAGAAAAATTCATCAAAATTTTTGAACAAAACTCATAAAATTAATTATCATTTTCAATATAATACAAATTTCATTAAATTTATAACTCAAATCATCAAAATAACTAACATTTTTATTCTTTATATTTTTAAATTTTTATAATAAAATTAAATAAAAGACCAAACTAAAAGAGAAAAAGAAAAAACTAAAGTGGTATCTGATTATATTAAGGGACCACATCAATTGTCTCATCAATATAAAGAATATTATTATTATTAAAGGAGTGTTGCAATACATTCTCTAATATACTTTGGTTAAATTTTACATATATCTCACTAAATTTTAGCTAATAAAAAATAGTATGTTAAAGAGTGTGTTATTAATATTATTATTAATAATAAAGATCTCTCCACAAATTTTCACGTAAAAAAAAAAACCACAGTAGAAATACTAGGAACACACTTTTTAACACAAATTTTTTAATGCATTCTCTATGATGTTAAAATTTACATAGATCTCTCCAAGATTTATATAGAATCTATATAATTTAATAGAATATATATATATTTTAATCAATAAGAAAAATATGTTAGAGAAAGTGTTTGCTAGCACTCATGATATTCTTCACAATATGTATAGTAGAGATCTACAAATAAAAAGATTACACATAAATACTCCTCAATAAAATCAAATACTTATATAGTATTTTAAAAAATAAATCTCATGTCCTACACTTATTAGTTATTACTATGACCATTGTGTGAAAATGAGAAGAAAAAAAAACGTATTTTCCATAGAAAGATACACGTATATATTTCATGGAAAATAACACATTTACATATTTTATATAAGTTTTTTAAAAAAGCAAAAAATTTATTTATATATTTATAGTATATGAATTAAATCTTTAATAATTAAAAAAAATCATACATAGAGATTATAAATCATTTCATAAATAGAGACATTTCAATTCATTTTATACTGTGTATTCTTTTTTATTTTTTTGACAAAAATTAATGTACATAACAATTATATTTATTTGAGAGAAATTTTAAGATTGACCATCTTAAAGGGTAGTTTATTGTCAATCGATATTTAAAATTTATTTAATATTTTAATAATGATTGACGATACTCTTTAAGTATAGTTTAACAAATTTCTTCGTCTTTATAATTAAAATACAATTAAATTAATATCGATTTAACAAATTGAATTTTAAATAACACATTTATTTTTCATTGTATTATCAAATAGACTTTAATCAAATCATTTTCAACTCTAAAAATAAGACACGGTTAATTTATTTCTAATAAGTATCGGGGATTGTCATTAGTGTCTCTAAGAACTTTTAAACACTATTATGCTGTTGTGTACCACGAGAAATATATTGTGTTTGTTGTTTTGTACTTAACTAATCCAATGCACTTTACGACCAAAGTTTCTAGATGTGGAGAATTATTCAAAGTAAAAGGTACGTGGTGTTATTCTTCTAAGTACAGTCTTTGTTTTCTTCTTTTCTTGATCTCTCTTTCAGACCACATTTTTCTTTCTTTATGATTTAATGTTGAATTATTATGTCCATATTTGACTCAATTGTTTTTGCTTTGATAGAATATTTGACTCGAATGTGATGTTTTTTTTTTCTTGACAAAGACTCAAATGTGATATTTAAAGCTTTCACGTTTGTAAATTTGATTCTTCGAGAATCTATACACGGGAAGGAATTACTCTTGAATATCTTAATTTTTCTTTTATTTTTTGATTATTTATAAATTTCATGTATATTGTCAAGAGAAAAAAAATCTGACATGATCATACGGACATGTGCTTAAAATATTACACTTGAATCATAAAAACTTATAACATCAGGGAATAAAACAAATTATCAAAATAATAAATAACTTAAGGTTCAATCTTCATCATTATTATTTTCTTTATATAAATTATTAGGTTACTTGCAGTTTTGATTCCCTATTTTAGTTAAATCGCAAAAGTAGTCTTCTATTTTATTTTTTTTCTAGTTTTAGTCCCTCAAACATAATTTTGGTCCAAAACTATGAAAATTTATTTTTTTTGTATTTATTTAAGTCACACAATGCTTCAAGATCTTATTTGCAACAATTTTACCTGAAATACATGATCATAAATAGTATAGTACGACTTTAAAAAATGATGTTTTACCTGAAATATATGATCATAAATAGTATAATGCGACTTTAAAAAATAAAATTTCATCGAGTTTTGGACCAAAATTCTGTTTGGGACTAAAACTGCAATGAAACCAAATAATAATAATAATAATAATAATAATAATAAATAAAATAAAATAAAAAGATAGTAATAGATCTTGGGTACTAGGGATAAACCCTGAAAGTGCAGTGTCGCGCACTTGAAAACACAATAACTGAAAAGTGAAAACAAAAAACATCGTCTTTCTTCTGCAGATGCTTGATTTCACCTCAATGGCATCTGGGGACCCAAAATTGCCACTTCAAACCCAAAGGTTGCAAATTTACTCCAATCCAAATTCTGGGGTTTCCCCCTTTTGGAGAGGTACCTCTTCCTTTCCCCACTTTCATGCTTCTCAATTCCTCAATCAATTCAACTTTAAATCTCTTTTGCTCTTTTCTTGCAGAAAAGTATGAACGAGAAGCTAAGAAGTATTGGGATGTTTTCTACAAACGCCACAAGGACAAAGTTAGTTTTCTCAATTCTTATAAATTTGTGCGTTTTTTTGCTCATCATTGTCTTACATTATCACTTATCACTTATTACAAACCCCCCACAAATCCAACTAGGATGTTCCATTTAGGGTATGTTTTGAGCGTATCTACTTACATAAACACTTGTGAGAGTGTTCGAGAGAGCTTATCGAAATAACTTATAGCATGTTCATGGGGATATAAAGTTGACTTGGTGTCTTATATGACAGAGTTAGGTAATGAAGTGATGAGGGAGGTTCAGGGTTCAATTGCCACCCTCAGCATAATTCTAATATACTAACATTGGTTGATCTTAAATAAAACTTATAACATGTTTGTAAGCTGCTTTTAGCTTATTTCCATAAGCATTCTAGGATAGCTTATGAAATTAGATTAGCATATATGAAATCAGTTTGACTTTATTTTATCTTATATTCTATATATATAGTATATACTAAGTCTTATATCATAATTGTTTATGTTATAAATGCTTAATGAAATTGTTTATCCGAAGAGGGCCCTAATGCAATTTTTGTTGCTGATTGTGTTTACTATTCACTTCAACTTAACTTTGAGTTTTGTTTTCTCTTGTTTGTGGTATCTTTTCCTATAACTAACCGTTTTTTTAAGTTTTATGTTTCATTTTGATGTGATTTATTTGCTACTTGTAATTTGACTATAGTGATGATACTTTTCTTCAGTTTTTCAAAGACAGGCATTACTTGGATAAGGAATGGGGAGATTACTTTTCAGTGAGTGGAAGGAATACTATCTTAATTTTTTATTTGGTTTGTGTTTTTTAAATGCTTTTTTTTTTTTCATATGATAATGTTTTAAGTTATTTCAATTTCAGGGAGGAGGGAGGAAAGTGATTTTGGAGGTAGTATATTTGTTCACATTATGCCTTTTCATATCTGTGATCTATAATAACTTATAAGTTTATCATATCAAGATTTCAGTAATTGGCATATATGCATGCCGAGGCGTTTCAGTTAGATTAATGTAAAGAGACCATTATTCTTGTCTTAAGTTATGTGTGGAGGATACTATGATAATGAAGATAGAACCTTCTCACATTGTTTCTTTCTCCACTATTCATTATTTTTTAGATTTATTTATTGGTTAAGGTTTTGTTTTACCATTTATTCTTTCTTAATAAGTGTTGTTTACTGAACAGGCTGGTTGTGGAGCTGGAAATACCATCTTTCCTGTGATAGCGTCATACCCAGATGCTTTCGTTTATGCATGCGATTTCTCACCACGAGCTGTTGAATTGGTTAAGGTTGGAAATATGCTTTATGTAAACTTAAACTCTATGTCAAATCATCATCTGCTTGTAATTGTATATGTGCTTGCATAGCGACTCGACTTTTTTTAATACTTTTCGATTCAATCTTGATCTGTTCGTGTAATAGTTTTTGGTAAGGTTCATTTTGCAGATAATGTAAATCCATACAAGTGTCCATAGCATTGGTCTTAACCATGTTGTGTCAAATTGACAAACCTAGGGAAGCCTTTCCTAACTAGTGGTCTTTTCTACCGTCTTTGCAATACTAACAATTCACTCTTTTCAAGTTACTCTTTTTATTAGTTGAGATTCACGCGAGTCCCATTAAATCCTGCGAGTCTCACTTCTAGAGTGCATTGAAAAAAGTGATGCTGAACATAGTGTGTTGCTAGTATTTTTCTATACACTTTTACATGATGCTACACTGTGGGGGTAAATTTGGAAGCTACCTTTTGTTAACCGTTTATCCCTTATGGTGTTTGTGGATTTTTGCCACTTTAGTCCCTTTAAATTTTAATATATATACTTCCTGGTGGTTTGCTGCCACAGTTCAACTAACTTTAGGACTTATGAGTTCTTATTTCTCTTTTCGATAAAAGGATGCACTTTTTGTTGGTTAAACCTTAAAATTAATAAATTTGTATAGCTTCTTTTCTGTTATAAACTAAAGAAAAGCATTGCTATTCTTGTTTATATACATCTAATTTGAACGAATTTGTGTTCCTTATTGCAGATGCATGAAGACTTTAAGGAGTCCCATGTTCACGCGTTTGTCTCTGATTTGACAGCTGATGATCTATGCAAAGAGATTACTCCATCTTCTGTTGATATTGTTACTATGGTATACAAAATTCTAAACGGCAGATATAACTTGTGTTTACAGTTTATGTAGAATGATTATGTGATCAAATTTACTTTAGTTTGTTGGAGATTATCATTTTGTTGCCTTATTAGTTATTACTTATAACACATAATTTTTGTGCTATTAGTATTGAAAATTATTTATGACTCTTATTTTTAGTACCTGACATGGTAAGCAGATATTTATGTTATCTGCAGTGTCCCCAGAAAAGATGCCTCTAGTTTTGCAGAATATTAGAAAAGTTATCAAAGTAAGAAATTGTTATATTTAGTATTGTGAATTTGTTATAAAAAAATCTCAAATCTTGCTGGATAACTTGTTCATCTTTGATGATACTCATACCCTTTCTCCATTTGCAGCCAAATGGACATGTGCTTCTCCGCGACTATGCTACTGGAGACCTTGCTCAGGTTGATTTTGTTTCTTTTTGACTCTTCTAATAGAAAACTGAAAAATGATCCATTAATATCCAGATAATTTCTTCTGCTAACTATTTATGTTTTTATGTTCTACAGGAGAGATTCTCTGGCAAGGATCAAAAGATAAGTGATAACTTTTATGTTAGAGGTGATGGCACTGTAAGTTTTCAGTTCTGTTCATGTGATTTTAGTTCACATGTGAATTTCTTTTCTAATATAATTCTTCTTTTTGCTTCCTATCCAGCGTGCTTACTATTTTTCAAACGAGTTCTTGACAAATTTATTCAAAGAAAATGGTTTTGATGTTCACAAACTTGATGTGTGCTGCAAAGAAGTTGAGAACCGCTCAAGAGAGTTGATAATGAAACGGTAATACATTATACTGCATTTTTTCGTTTTTGCTTATGGTACTTTAGCTTTAGAAGTTGAGCTTTTGCTTTAGGATAAATATTAATTAGATGCTTTGTTTGGTGGTTTCAGGCGTTGGGTCCAAGCTGTATTTCGTGTTTCAGATGGTTCCTACTCTTCTTCCAGTAAAGAAGCTGATGCCAATCATCTTGATAGTGATAATAATATTGGCCGCAAGGCAATTGAGCAAAATAATAATAGTAGTTTAACTGACTCTGTAATTGACATGTCTGAGGGAGTTGCGGCTGACATGTTTGGGGTCTTGCCTTCCGAAGAGTATGAGGTAAGGCTTTCACCTTTGCTCCATTTTTGCTAGTCTCGAGCTCTTTATTTGAGTATATCCCATACGAGGTGTCCTTTAACCATTTGGTCAAGGGTTCGATCATTGGCTGGTGTGTGAAAAAACATATGTTGGGCGATGTCAACCCTTTAAATGAATCTTTGTTATCTCAAAGGATTAGCCTCTGCAATTCTGCGCGGGGATACGTTAGTTTACCAAAAAAGTATCCTGTATGAGGTTGCTTCTTTTAAAAGATGAATTTATGTTGTGAAGGCCTCCACACCGTCACAATTTTTTATGACCTCATTTTGTTATTGAGTGCATGTTTGGATTTGCAGTGGATTTGCCAAAATCTCGGTGATCCACCGTGGTTTTGCATAACCAAACATGCACTGAGAATGCTTATTCTCCTACATTTTTTTCTCTCAATTTTGATTAATTAGGGTGCACTTATGTTACCAACAAAAGCTTAATGGCCACTATTTTTGGTTTCTAATATTTTTGATATAAATTTTCTTGTTATGGTTTTCACTTTTCATTCCCTTTAGAGTATGGAGATCAATCTTCGAGGCTGGAATTTCAAGATCAACTTACTCTCAAAAGAGTACCAACATACCTGCAAATCAACTGGTTTAATGCTATGGGAATCGGCCCGGTTAATGGCTTCCGTCCTTGCAGAAAATCCCAATATTGTTGCAGGTAAAAGGGTCTTGGAGTTAGGGTGTGGCAGTGGTGGAATCTGCTCAATGATTGCTGCTAGACATGCCGATCTAGTAGTTGCTACCGACGGAGACAGTTTTGCTCTCGACCTTCTGGCCAAAAACGTCGCATCAAATATTGAATCACTGTTGCTGACTAAACTAACTACAAAAAAACTTGAATGGGGAAACAAAGATCACATAGAAAGCATAAAGGAATTGAGTAGTATAGGGTTTGATGTCATCATCGGCACCGATGTTACATACGTTCCCGAAGCTATATTGCCTTTGTTTGCAACTGCAAAAGAACTTATTGCTTCAAGTGAAAGTAATAAAGATGATAACGTTCCTTCACTTATTCTTTGCCACATCTTTCGCCGTGTTGACGAACCAACGTTACTTTCAGCTGCAGCGCAATTCGGGTTTAGATTAGTAGACAAGTGGCCTATTGGAATTTCAACCGAAATGCCTCGAAGCGTTATTGGCGATTGGTTTGTGAACAATGATTTACAGGACGATCTTCCTAATACAGCATTAAAAATCTTGCTCTTTTGCAAGGAGTGAAATCCAGTTGAATATTGTAACTTGAATTCAAGCTGTTTTCTTGATTCTTCTTACAAAATGAGAAGTAGAAAGCTTTTTCCATGTTTGATTCATAGAACTATTTTACATTCCATTTGAGCTCATTTGTAGAAGTTATTTTGTAGCATCTTTTGATTGTGTTACAAGTTATTTATTGGAATGGATGGTGTGTGGTGTAGAAAAGTTCACCACAAATATTCATTGAAAAAAATCAAGAGAATTTTGATTGTTATGAGATTTTAAAATAATATCTTTGCAAAAATATTGACAACATGCATAGAACAATTTTACATTTGAACCACTTTGGTTCTACATTGTAACACACTAACATAGCCTTTGCAAGCAACCAGCTTAGTGCGGAATTCAAATGTATGTACCAGCTAGAATGAATAAATACATGAATTTATTCAATTTTTGGGCATAAATGAATATATATTTCACTTCTTTCTTCTGCTGCTAGTAGTTTGATATGAGTTCATGCAACATTTTTGTCTAAGTAATTTACACTGTTCAAAGGTTGGCAAATTAAGTTAGAAGTTTATTAATATTGAAATGTAGTTGTTGAATAAGTCAAAAGAGTGATTAGTAAATTAATTCAAAATTCACATGTGTGTCATAAATGGTAGATTTTTGAGTCATTAAACCATTTAATTGAAGATTTAATCTTTGACCAGTTCGTATGAAAAAATATATGCTGAAAATATCAACCCTTAGATGAATTTCAATTACTTCGAGAGATTAATCTCTACACTTATGTATCGAGATATTTCATATTTAAAAAAACAAATTATTCAAAATTACTCCCCACTTTTTCTATGAACTAGTTGGGATGATATTTTAATTCAACAAGTGAGTTAAACCAATAAAATTTATCCCTTTAATTTTTCCTGAAAACACAGATAAAAAAGTGAAAATTAAACAAGGACCACTCTAATAAGAGTCACTTTCTTTGCACTCAAATTGAAGCATTATATTCGATTAATTTTTTTGTTATTAAAAGTCTAAAAGGAAGCTGGCCTTTATAGTATATATGTAAATGTTCCATGTATATTCTTTAGTTCCATGTTTGCATAAGGTGATCATGTCATCAGTGAAATGTTCTAATTATTTGTATACTTTTATTTTGTGTGCACATTCAAATTCAAACATTTTATTTATGTTAATATGGAGAGTACTTTTTCTATGAGCAAGTTAATATTGAGGCTTGAAATCCTTTGAAAATATATATTATAGCTAGATGAAAAAGAATGCATGTGTTAATAAGTTAGATTTAATTCAAAATAGGTTTACATCCATCACATAATTCTTAGAGATTTTGTGATTCCATCACTTATAAATCTTTGCCCAAATTCACCCTCAACGAGCAATACAATCAATTAATACAATCTGCATGCTCACACACATATATATTTTTTCTTTATCAAAACTAAAAACAAAGAAAAGCTACAAACCCTCCTTAGCAAGTCAATTAGCATATATAATAATTTCCTTCATGCAAAGTATGGTAAAAGGAAAGGCTTATATAGTCCTTCATAGATCTAATATGGTCAACAATACAACTATAAAGATACATTTTTTTAAAAAAAAAAATCAGATTCACAAATGATATTCCTGAAGCCATGATTTCAAACTACCATCAAACTATGTGCAATGGCTTAAAGTTTTACATTAATATTAGTATTGTTACACCAAAAAAATAGGAGAAACAAAAATTTATGTTTCCAAGAACACACATATATATTTGTAAGAGCTTTATGCATAATTTTGTATATATAGATCTTTAATTACAATCCATGTGGTCACTCATATTCTTCATAATACATATATATATACAATTATACATCTTTGTAAGAGGCTAATTCAATTTTCTTTTGAAGAAGAATACACAACATTGAAGGAGTTTGAAGCAGGAAATTCAGAACTCGATCTCTTAACTAATTACTAACCACTAATATTTGTTTATCAGAAACAAAATATATCTTATTTATAATACACATACATAACAAGATGAACTGATCTCAAATTAAAAAACAAAAAATACATATTATTACTGTTCTAATTTCCCACACCATTGAAGCTTCTGCAGGAGGATTTCAATTAAGGAAACTCCACAATATGATCATATTTCACAACCTGAAAGGAATTTGGTAACTTATATTTCGCTCCTTATTAGCAAGGATTAAGGAATGTATTTTATATATAATAATAAGTAAACTATAAAGTTATAATCATGATTAATTAATAAAAAAACACATTGTTAAATCATTAAATATTAGAATTATTATAAATCTGCACTTTATCTTACTTACGTCGACTTACCTTTTATAAAGTCAAATTAATTAATCCTAAGGAGTATTAAAAAATTAGAAGAAAAAGCGAAAAAAAAATTCAATAAAAAAACAAAAACAAAAACAAACCAGTTTGTTTAAAGTACTCCAAACCCTAATATTATAGTTTGTATATGAACTCAAAATTAGCTGCACAAATATGAGGATATTGCATATTTTTGCATAATAATTTTTTAATATAAACATCATCTATCGATATACCAAACAAAAACTATTGCATTTTAAACTTAAGAAGTAGCTACTAATTCATACTTGTGAAAATACGTTATGAATCTAGACACACATGTACACAAGTGCCTAATAGAGAAGCAAATCATAATTAATTTTAAATTGTGGTTGCAGATGCGTTACAGTTCCATCACAATCGTTAATAAAACAAAAATTTGTGGTGACATTAAGATAATGACCGGATTTATGGTTCCGATAAGATCACAAAGACATCAAAAACATGGTGGTGGCACCGATCGCAGACCATTTCTTAAAACCTCGCAATCGATGGACCAACATAAAAAATTTGATTTTCATGAAGCTGATCAAAGTACTGAAATATCAGATCAGGCTAAGTATCTATATATATGCATAACACGATATAAAAGATATTGAAAAGAAAAAGATGAAGATGGGGTGACAGATAGAAAGTGAGCACGCATAGCTTCAAGCATGAAACATCATACAAGAAAATACATGTGTGCTCACTCTCTTCTGTCACCTCCTTTTACCTTTAACCTTCATAAGAATCGATTGAGTGAATCTGATGTGTAACCTTCCTTAAGCCTGCAAATTGCATCAAACTATGCTAACCCTTCATTAATTAGTACTTCTGGATTAATAGGAGATGGAGGAGGATCAGGGAGAAAATAATAATAATAATAATAATGACAAAAAAAAAGGCCTTTAACTTAATTATCTCTCTCTAAATTCTTCACAAAGAATTAGTGTTCCTTTTGTATGGAACAAATGATAAACTTGTTTCTTGTCTGAGGAGATGAAGAGGGATAGAAGAGTATATATAGAGCCAAAAAGAGGAGCTAATTGCTTGCATCATGAAAGTATGGAAGGAATAAATGTGGGGTTTATCTTCCATTGCTCATTTTAATTATAATATTATTTTAAAGTTATGTAATATAAGATGTATCTAGACCTCTCAAAAATTTATTTAAGGGTGAATTTTTATTATTTTTAGTGTAAAATAAATTTTATAATAATAAAAATAGAGAGTAAATATAATACTTTATTAAAATTTATTAAGAATAGTCAAATGTACTTTTGAATCATGATCATATTATAGACAGTCTTATAATGTAAGGGAAATTTAAAGGAAAAAAAAATGAAATATATAAAATCTTATCATGATGGGCATTGAGTCTGGCGTGTCTGTATATGTTTTTTAGATTTCTTATTTTTCTCTCTCTTTTTTATTCTTTGATTGATTAAAGAATGACAAAATTATTATTTAAAAAAAAACAGTTTAAAGGAAAGATACAATTAAAAGAGAAAAGTTACACACAAAATTGGTATCCTCTTTATTTATTTATTTATTTATAGTATAGGAAAATCAATTATTTAATTTGATAATAAATAACAAAATTATAAATAAAATAATTTAAATGAGAGATAAAATTTTAAGAGAATTTATTTTTATTGATATATGATTGCTACATTGAATCTGCAACAGCACCAACCACAATCTATTTACTCATTGTTGTTACCAAAGCATCTTATAAGCCCTAGTGGCAAGGGTGTTCACACGGTTCAAATCTCATTGTCCATTTCCCAGTTACTGTTCTGTGTATACTGAAAAAGTTTCATTCCAAAGCATCTTGTAATTCTAAAATGTTGACCCCCCAATCATGTTTGGAACTCTCTTCAAAAAGTATTTATTTTGGTATAACTGTGTCACTAAAATATTAGTTTACTCTTTTTTTATAAATTAAATTTATGATGAATGAATTGTGTCTTAGTGTATATTATAAAAGATCTTAGAGTCTCATAAACATTTGAAATCATTTATATTTGCATTCTTCTTTCCAACAAACTTTTAGTTATACTCTTTTTGTTTTGATGTAAAAAAGAAAAACACTTATTAATCTACCACTAGTTATTATATAGTCTTCTTCTAATGGGGTTAAAGAATTAATTTACTAGTATTTTTTAAATAATAACATTATATATTATTAAAAAAAATAAAAATAATGCACTGACAATGTAGGATAATTTTACACTCGTTATATTATAATTTTCCATAACATTTAATAGTTAGATAAATTTTATTGTTAATTTAAAATTTTTACAATATGATATTATCACCTAAATAATTAGAATTAGACGATATTATAAAATTGTTTTACACTTATCTTATTAATATATTTGCTTACATAAGACTTTAATGTAAACACTTATTTTTTATACTCGCATGGTGTACTTTAATATGATATGATGCTATTAGTCATAATACACATGTGATTAATTCATCCAAAAAATTATACACATGATTAAAATCATATAATACACACTTCTAACAAAGTAATCATAACAGGAGTATACAGTTTTGTTTTGTTTTTATTTTTATTTTAATTTAATTGTAGTTTAGGTCTCTCTATTTTAGCTGAATCGCGAAAGTAGTCCTCCCATTTTGTTTCTCCTCAATTTTGGTCCTCCAAACATAATTTTGGTTCAAAATTTGATGAAATTTCATTTTTTTTTAAAGTCATACTACACCATTTATGATCATAGATTTTAGGTACAATTGTTGCACATGAGATCTTGGAGGCATGATGTGACTTAAATAAATGCAAAAAAATGAAATTTCATCAAATTTTTGACCAAAATTATGTTTGAATGACCAAAACTGGAGAGAAATAAAATGGAGGGACTACTTTCGCGATTTAGCTAAAATAGGAGACTAAAACTGCAATTAAGTCTTTTAGTTTTTATACACAGCCAATATGCCGATACCGCAATTTTAAGTGACTATTTTTCGTGGCCTCAAGATTTAAGGTAATAATCCCTCGTCCACAACACAAGGAATGTGATAATTAAATCTTGGATATATCTATTTGTGCAACCAACTCCTAACTTTTGGATATATCTATTTGTAGGTTTTTTTTTGTCAATACTCTTTTTTTGAAAAAAAAAAAACACTAAAATACTCCCATTTGAAAAACATATACCAAAATGCCCCATTTTTTTCTTCTTTACGTACAAGTCGCCATTTGGAATAGCGACTTCCTTAAGGAAGCCCGAGTTCCAAATGGCGACTTCCCACTTAATTTAAAAAAAAAAAGGGTATTTTAGTATATTTTTTTTAAATGAGGGTATTTTAGTGTTTTTTTTTTCAAAAAGAGGGTATTGAAAAAAAAGACCCCTATTTGTGCAACCAGCTCCTAACTTTTGGTTGGAAGGGGTTTTGCATTGATTTGATATTTGATGGAGTAATTGAGAAGTGTTTATTTTGGAAAAATATTTTATGTTTTTATTTTTTTTAAATTTCATCAAATTTATTTGTTAATAAAAATAAAATAAATTTTTAAAATAGACAATTATCTATATTTTTAAATATAATAAAAATATTAAAATTATTTTCATTGTTTCTATAAATATATTTTTATTAACTAGTGATTTATATTTTATTTATGACAATTATTTACTTTTAAGAACCTTTTATCGAAGTAAAATAAATACGATTTAAAAAATAAAGATAGAAATGTTGGAGTAACTTATATTTCCATCTATATATCTATCTTTGTAAAAAAATTGCCACTTAAAGAAACAATCGTGCAAACAATTTGGCATTAATTTGTGTTGATTTCGTCATATATATTAAGTGTCAATTTTGTAATATTTATTTTATATTATTTTAGATTACAATGAAATATTAACTATTTTTTCTACTAATATACTTTTATTCATTATATCTTAATTTATCTAACCACTCTACTAATAACTAATATATTAATAAACATATGTTAATGAATAGAAAACTTAATTTATCATAAGTTTACTCAATAATTTTTTTAAGTAATATGCAAAAAATAAACCTACACAATGGTATGAGAAAGAGGGAATAACAATCTTAACAATATAATTTTCGATTAACACTACTAAAACACCTAATGTTATATATATATATTATTGATTCTCATAAACGACAGGAAGTCAATGAATAGAGAGGTTCTTGCTCTGAATTATCATGTCAAAAAAACAAAGTGCAGCATTATTGATGTTGTTGAAGGTGAAAGAATATTCATGTGTTCTTGCTTGTGATAGATCGAATTGTTGCTCAACACATGGAACTATAATGGCAGTTTAATTCTCCTCCTTTAATTAAAGATGGAAGAATTAAGTTCATGAACTTAGTAAGCCAATTAGTGCACAACACATACCAATCTAATACGACGATAAAAAGGTTTAAAGTATAGTTGCTTTATGCTTTATATTAATTTAAAACATTATTGATATGCAAAGTAAATCATAGTTGTATCTTCCAACTTCCAACCAATCGCTTCATGTGCGTGCTTTCAGTTATAGCCTCATACTTCTTTCTTCTTTTCTTTATAAATTAAAATTAAATGTATCACAAATATTTTCATATAGCGTTCAGTTTATAGAATATAAATTAATATTCCTTCATAATCAAATTATAAATATAATTAATTAATTTTTGTATAAAAAATTAATAGAATAATTTTAGATTTAGACTCAAGTCACAGCTGATGTGTAAATAAAATTAGGCATTGCAATATAATCCTTAATTGCAAGTACCCACCCGAATTCGTTTGGATTTGGACGGAGAAAATTCACTTTGATTGTATATGGATACAAGTTTTTCTCGAAATAAAATTTGGGGGCAGAGATTGATGGATGTTTATACTTAATATTTTTTAAAATATTAAAAAATTTAATCTTTTCTCTATAAAAAAATATATTTTAATTTTATTATTGTCTAATAATAATTATTTTAATATATTAATTATAATATATGATTTTTAAATTTATAATTTTATATATATAAATGAGTGCAAGTGTAAACGCAAAAACCTAAACCCTTTGTGGACAAAGATAAATGTCTAAATTTTATATACACTAAATAATAGAGTCAAATGCAGATCTTTTTTGATTAGTCAAATGAAGAGACGAACGAAGCAAAATCCACTTTAACACTATTGTGTTGCAATGTCTAATCATTTGTTTCAACCAACCTACTAATTAGCCCTACCATACCTTTAACACATTCCAAGTTCTCCCATTGATATAAAATTAATATTTTTAGATATATTAACAAGTGCTCTTACATTTAATTGTTAAGTATAAAAAATTATAACAAGTTCATTTAATGTCTTAAAAGCATTAGATCCTATACTTGACGCTTTGGAAGTTAAATTTTTTATTTTAGTACTTATTAACGTTTCCTTAATATATTATCTTTTGACACTTTTTACACATTGTATCAAAACTAATTCCTATTTATTATAAATATATGAGCATTATCAGGTTTTTTAATCGACATTTAAATTTAAAACTTAAATAAATTTATTTTAGAATTTAAATTCAATTTCATATTTTTATATTTAATTATGTATACAAACATCATTGATCTGCTTTATTTTTGTGATAAAAACAATTTAAAAAAAAGTATCTTTATTTTTCTATATTTAATTAGAAAAACAATATGAGATATCTCATATTGGCATCCGTTTTGTGATAAGAACAATTTAGAATTAATACAAAAAAAAAAAAGAATTAATATATATAAATAAATAAAAATAAAAAGGGCTTAGTAAGAAATTTAAAACAATACATGTAAAATATAAATAACACATATAAAATTTTATACAAATATAAAATTATTTAATATATTATTAAAACTTATAAAAATTAAGGATATTAAATAAGAATATATATATATATATAATGTTAATTTTAATGTTCAATAAAAACGCATATTAAATAAAATTTATTTGAGATGATTTAAATCCTTGATTCACTATATCTTCATATATAGCAACTTATTCTTGTTTTATTTGAATGAATGAGGATGCTTCAAAGAAGAAAAGAAACTTATTCTTGTATTTGTAATCATGATAGGATGTGGGATATATACCTCAAAGGGCAAGAAAATGCTTTCCCGATATGGAACGTGATTATTAGATTTTCGAGACTTACCCTTTTTTGGTGGACAGGGAGGATGTTGTTACATATATGCTCCTTGCATTCATTCCAACTTTTTCTATCTACCTTCATACATATCAGATGATTCCAATCACAAAAACATATATTTGTGGACTAAGACTTCCACTTGCATCATCAACACCAATTATGTTAAGCATCTTTATTTTTTAAGGAAAGCCATGTCTATTCTCCTATTCAAAGATAAATGATTTAATTTACGGATTAAAAAGTTTTATATTATTAGTTAATCAAAATCGTTAGATCATTATAAATATTTAATTTTTATTATAATCACTTCTAAAATTCTGTATATAAATAAATTTGATGTGTTAATAGTATAAAATGTTATATAGTGATAGAACATAATAATTAAAATATAAAATAAATATAAAATAATTTTTTTTAGAAAAAAAAATATATATTTCTTTTTAATAATAGAGAGAAAATATATGTTACCTTTGAATCTCTTATCTTTGGTGACTTTGTATCTATTTATCTCTTTATCAATCATTCTCTCTCATCTGAATAATTTTTAATACTTAATTTTAATCACCAATTCTACTCCAAAATACATTAAAGTCACTAAAGTCATGCCCATCACCAAAGGTAGCGAATCAATTTCCAAAATATAGAGTGTAACATGTATTTTACTCCATTATAAAAAAATATCTAAATAAAGTATAATAAGACAAAGCACAACAAAATAGATGGAAAATAAAGAAATCACTAGAAACAAAACAAAATCAATACCCAACAAAAGGAAGATATAGAACAACCACCTATAAGAGAAACGTTGAAGAAGTTCATGAAAAAGATTTAGAGTTTAACTTCTAGTACTAGTAATTTTATATATTTTTTAATTAATTACTAATTACTAATATTTATCTATAAAAAAAATACAGAACAACCGACAAACAAAACATATATATAAAAGTCCCTAAGAAACTGAAAGGTCAACTCACAATATATTTTTGTGTATATGAATTTGTTGAATTTTTTAGTTTGATTTTTTTTTTCTTCTCATTTTAATTCAATAGCTTTGAAGTGAACAATAAACTACTAAAGTTTTTGACAAAACAGTTACTGATCTAGAATTTTGACCTAGTTCTTTATATATTTTTTATGAATACACAGATTAAAGAGAACCATTATCTTTATTTTTTTAATATTTTTGTTGAGAAAAGAACAATCTGGCAAATGAGCATCTTTTACTTCTCCCATGCTTGGACAACTCTCATTTCCTAACTTTTTTGGTATATCTCTTTTTTGATTTGTTAACTGTTCCAATTTCGTCTTCTTTTCACGAACCAAGATGGCTGTAGTGCCAAATCATTATATATAAATGCTTATCTTTCCAATCATGCATAAAACTTTATTCAGATTATATAATATGCATTTATTTAATAAATTATTATTTTGGTACATTCTAGTATATGAGTTCTATTGAGTTTGTGTTTCTGTTAAAAACAGGGTTTAGATCTCTTTTAATTTTTATTTTTACTTTCTTAAATATAATTTTAATATTTTATCTTTTGTTTAATATTTATTTTGATTTTTCTATTTATTTTGATTTATTTTTATTATTTATTTTTTATAAGTGGTGTATTTTCGTTCTTATCACAATCACAACAAAAATTATAATATTATTTGATCATTGAAATCACTTATAACAATTGTCACGTACCTATTATAATATTTTTTTTCAGAAAAAAAAAAATTATTTAACTCAATAATAGACTTGTACTTGAAAAAAAATTATTTTTGCATGTTTTGAAGAATATGTAAACTTTGTGAAACGAATAACATTTTTTCAGAATCTACTATATTTTCACCTCATTTGTATTAAGATTGCACACTTAATTTCACAATTGATCTAATATTTTAGCTCAATAAATCATAATAATAATTATACAATTGTTTGAAAGAGTTATAAATGATAAAAATGACTAAAATGCACCGTTCATAAAAGATAAATTGCCAAAATAAATAAATAAAGATAAAGAATCAAAATAAATATTAAGTAAAAGACAAAGAACTAAAATGAATATTAGGTAAAAAATAAGTTACTAAAATTATATTTAATTAGTTTTTAGTAATAATTTAATATATTTTATTTAAAATCAACACTACGCGAAAAAACCTATTTTATAGCGTTTTTTTTAAGCCATTTACAGTGTTTTTTCAAAAAAATAAGCGCTGTAGCATTCAGGGCTGTAAAAGATACAACAGAGTTTTTTAAAATAAAAAAACGCTATAAAATAGGTAGATATATTGCGCGCTTGTTATACTCGTTTTACAGCGCTTTTTGGAAAAAACGTTGTAAAAGGTGCATTCAATAGATGCATTATTATGCACCTATTAAAGCGCTTTTCTGAAAAAGCGCTGTAAAATGTGCATTCAATAGATGCATTATTATGCATCTATTACAACGCTTTTTCCAAAAAGCGTTGTAAAAGGTGCATTCAATAGATGCATTATTATGCACCTATTACAGCGTTGTCTTTTAATTATTTTTTTTTCCAAAATCTTTTTCATCCAGAATCAGTTCACACAATCATTTCACAACAACAAAACTATATAACTTTATAATTTAACTTTATAAATTTACATATTTACACAATCAGTTCACAACATATGCATATACATATTCACATATTGACAACAGCACAGAAGTATATACATATTCATATAACTGCATATTCACAACCTTTTAAATGTGCCATATTTATATTCATATAACTATCAGAACTACACAAAACAGAACTACCATATATTCATATAACTATCCAAATATCCCTTGCAGCATGCCATTTCCCAGCAAATCAAATAATTTTCATTTCAATCACATACTAACACCAGTCTTCCTTTATTTCAATTAGATCTCTTTCAGAGTATGTTGGACTAGAATTGTCAAAGTACTGTGCGATATAAAAATTGAACATAAATAAGTTAGAATCAAATATATATATATAGTTTATATATGAAAATCAAATAATGAAAATATTGTACCGTTTCTGGGATTATAGTTTGACTCATATCAACAATCTCCTTCATGAATCGCTATATGTAGTACCCACAGTCGATGTTGTTAGTTTGACGAGGGCACTATAAAATAAAACATATAAGTCAATAAATATTTGTGCATTGATAGCAGTATAAGTTCAACATGCATTTTATTGAAATAAAAAACTAATAAATACAATACCTGAAAAACAGAAGAACAATATGGTTACGGCACATAAATACGAACAAAGAAGAACAACACAGAAATACGAACGGTTCGTAGGAGAGTAGAGTTCGCAGAAACAAAGATGGTCCGCAATGACAAGTAGAATGAAGAGGAAACAAGCGTATGAAGTTTACGTAATGTGGGTTAGTAACAAGGCATTATTGTTCGTAGGGTTCGCAATGAGAAGGAGAATGAAGAGGAGGAGAAAACAAGTGTATGAAATTTACGTAATGAAGAGGAAACTGAAGCGGTTTAGGGTTTAGGGATAATATTTTGAAAGAGCGCTGTAAAAGGCCTCCTTAACTTATTTTTTAAAAGCCTATTACAGTGCTCTTCGAAAGAGCGCTGTAAAAAGCCTCATTAACTTATTTTTTAAAAGCCTATTACAGCGCTCTTTAAAAGAGCGCTGTAAAAGGCCTCCTTAACTTATTTTTTAAAAGCCTATTACAGCGCTATTTGAAAGAGCGCTGTAAAAGACCTCCTTAACTTATTTTTTAAAAGCCTATTACAACGCTCTTTAAAGGAGCGCTGTAAAAGGCCTCCTTAACTTATTTTTTAAAAGCCTATTACAACGCTCTTTAAAGGAGCGCTGTAAAATGTCTCCTTAACTTATTTTTTAAAAGCCTATTACAGCGCTATTTGAAAGAGAGCTGTAAAAGACATCCTTAACTTACTTTTTAAAAGCCTATTACAACGTTCTTTGAAAGAGTGCTGTAAAAGACCTCCTTAACTTATTTTTTAAAAGTCTATTATAGCGTTCTTTGAAAGAGCGTTGTAAAAGACCTCATTAACTTATTTTTTTAAAGCCTACAACAGTGCTTTTTCTACAGTGTTTGTCAAAAAATTCTACAACCGCGCTTATTTTTAATAAGCGCCGTAAAAAACTCGCAATAAAATGTAATTTTTAGCGTAGTGCAACTAGAAAATAAAAAATGGTGGCCGATAATTGTTTTGGGAGTTAGTTGTCAAAGTTCTCGCCTTGCTAACTAGTAAACTATACTATTTGTTAGACGCTTGACAAAACTAACATTATAGTTAGTAAATGAATAAGAATAAACTTGCTAGATTTTATGATAGCACTAAACTCATATACCTTATAAACTGACTCATATAAACAATTACCAATTATTTGATTATCTCACTTAAAAAAGATATTTAGGAGACCTAAATCTTTTATCCATGAGAGAGTATGAAGAAGACATGTAACTTTTCCTTGAAGAATAGATAAACAATAAGAAATTTAATTGTTCTAACTTGAACGAAATTTCCAGTGTGATTACGAATGTACATATCAAAATTGATTTATGAAGAAGCCTCCGTCAACATTTCATTTATAAAAACCAACGAGAAGGGCTATCACCTATCCAAATAATCATTTTGATTTCTAGATTTCACATTATCAATTTTGTATCTTTGTCTTGATCCAATAACAAAGGAAATTATGCCATCTTTCTACAATTTGATAAGACAAAATAATTTAAAATTAAATAAATTTTTAGTCGCTATAAAATTTGTGTATTTCACTTTTAGTCTCTATAAAAAAAATTCACATTTTTTAATCCATAGAAATATCATTATTTACAGTTTTAGTTGCTTTGTAGGGACTAAAATTGAAAACAATTATATTTATAGGAGTTAAAAAATTGCAACAAAAAAAAATTAACGATAAAAAATGAAAATAACCAATTTGTGAAAATAAATTATTCCAAAATGAATTTTCAATGCAATATTAATTATATTTTCCAATATTAATGCTCAGGTTGATCAATAGTTTCTATTTTAAATTTATGGCAACGGAGAACACACCAATATTTGGTAAAATTAATTTAGTACAAGTATTATTTTTTTCTTCTTTTATTTGTACATTTTTTCTTGATACACGTGAAATTGGTAAATTGATCTCTTATGGTGAGTGATAATTTCTAATACAATATTTATAGGGTTAAATATTGTTTTAGTACTTATAAATATACAATATTTTGTTTTTAGTTTTTTTTAAATTTTATTTAAATAATGGTCCCTCAAATATATTTTTATCAACAATTTTAATTTCTGCTTTTTAATTAAATTATGTGTATGATTCAAACTTAACTATATTACTACATTTTGAATTTTTTGAAATTCAAAATTTGATTTTTCATTTTTTATATGACTTTTTGCAAAAATATTTATAACATTTAAAGAGCCTTCGCTAAATTTTTTACAACTTTTAAATAAAAATTGAATTAAATATGACGTTTTAAGCACTAAAAGCTTAAAAACATCATATTTAATTCATTCATAGTTAAAAAGTTTTAAATTTTTGTGAAATATATTTTTATAATGGTATAAACATGCATGTAAAAAAATTATTTAAAATTTTCTGTGACACACATGAATTCATTTAAAAGCAAGAAACAAAATTGTTGATTGAAAATATTTAAGGCACCATTATTTAAAGAATTTTTTTAGAGAAACTCAAAATGAAATATAGTATATCTATAATAATTAAAAACTTATTTAACCCATATTACTATATTTGATTTATTTACAAGTGTCCCGTAGGAGACTAGCTTGCCTAAAAATGATAATACCTCCGTCTCAAAATATAGACTTGCCTTTGTTTGAGCTTAAATAAAAATAAAAATAATTTTTTAATTTTTGTTTGTTTATTATCATAAAAATGATTTTTTAAAATAATTTTTAATTTATTTGTATACAATTTTATAAAAGTGATTTTTAAAGTACACAATTATTATTAAGGACATTATTAAGAACATGACTTTTCTAAATATATTAATTTCTTTTTTTTTCTAAAATTATCATAAATATGTTTATCCATAGTCAGTTCAAAATTTATTACTTTAATCTATTCCTTAGACCCATTTTAGAATTGATTAATGTACCTTAAGTACTCGTCAAAAAACAATAAATAAACCACAGAAGCAAAAATAAATTTGTATCCACGTATGAATAAAGAAAGATAAAATGATTCAAATAAAAGACATAGAAACAACAATAAAAAATGATATGGAGAAATAAAAAAGAAAAGAAAATTTATTTGATGAAAACCTAAATCAGAGTCGCATGGAAGAGGAAAAAAACCCCAATAATATAATGGAGGGCAATTTCGAGTTTTTCAAAAAAGGTAAAGATAATTACATCATTCTTTTCGAGAGTTAAATTCCATATTTTTAAATTGTGTGACATATTTCTCTCTCATCTATGATAAACTATTATTTTTAGCTTTTCATATTTAACTAAAAATTGTTTTTCTTTTAACAAAATGATTATTCAAAAATTTGAAACAAACAAAATTCAAATGATAAAAAATAATTTTTGATTTAAAAAAATAGATTTTTTTATGAAAAATGTTAAACAAACGCACCCATAATATTTTCTTGAGATTTTTTCTTGTTCTTTTTTATAGAACCCCTATGAGTTATTAGGGGGTTGGGTGTTTTGTGGGGGAGAAACATAGAGATTCATATGATAACTAGGTCATGAGTTGAATTCCCACCTCTAACAAAAAAAAATTAACATTCAATTATTAACATTGGTCATATAAAAAAAAATTATTTTAATTTCTCAATTGTATTAATTATTTTTTATTAAATTTTCTTTAATTAATTATGTTACATATTTTTCTGCAACATATAATAAATACTACAATAAAACCATAAACTAATATTTCCTCTTCAAGAGTAATCTAATAAACAATTCAAATTACTTACAAATTAAATACTATAATAAATTTGATTAATTTAAGTAATTTAATCAATGAGGTCTTATATATAGAAACAAAGGTAGCATATAATTGACGTAATAGGTGATAAATTTTATTTTATTTTTGGTGACTAACAGGTGAATAAATTTTAATTATACTAAAAGTGGAATAAAATACGACATTCTTCCCAATACCATATTAAGGGACTAATTTATACAAAACATGAGTGGCCCTTTCAATTTTTTAATTGTGATATTAATTACTTTTTTTTTTAATCATACCTTAGAGTTAATTCTAATTGCATCACTCTCCCAACAATATCTTTTATTTTGTATTTATGATAATAATATAAATAGAGTAATTTAAAAGAAAAACATGTTATTTTCTATTTTTCATTGATATAATTTTCTTAATAGGTAAAATATTCAAATAAGTCATTCACTTTGGTATAAAGGGAGTACTATACAACAACAATTTTATTAAAGGATAATGATCTAGTGTACTCGATTTCCATAAATGATACATATCGCTAGGGATGGCAATGAGTAAGGTTTGGATAGGATACTATAGTACCCGTTCTCATACCCTCAATTTGAAAAAATATTCATACCCGTGTCCGTACTCTCTTGGATATCAACTTTAATACCCGTATCCTTATTCTCTGGGTACTTAAGTGCCCGTACCCATACCCGTTACCCACACTTTAACTAAAAAAATCGATAAATAAATGATATTATTGTAATTAAATTTAAAAATTATTCAAATATCTTAAATCCAATCATAAAATATTATAAACCAAAATATTTTCTAACTCAAAACATTTCAAATGAACTCTCGTTACAATACACATTTAAATATTTATAATAATATTTTGTGAAATTGCAAGTCATACGACAATATTATCTGAGATAATTGATACGAAGTTACAAGTATAATTATAAAGTCACGATTAATAAGATATAACTATTAGTTATAAAATCACAATTATGTACTATTTATCATAATCAGATTCTTAAAAAATTTGTAAACGTTTTATGTTTCAATTATAAATATTGTAATGGTCCAATGATATTAATAGATGTTAAAACATAAAAAGAAAACAATTAATTAAACTAAACACTAATAAAATAAATAAATAATATATTTATATAAGTGCGGGTGCGGGGCGAGGTGGGTACTATAGTACCCGTACCCGCACCCATACCCGCTTAATTTTGCGGGTAATTACCCGTCCCCATGCCCAAATCCATTATGCGGGTTTTTACCCTACCCACTGTGGATTTTTTTACAGATACCTACTGGGTATGAGTCTAATTGCCATCCCTACATATCGCCGTATTCTCACTGAAATAAAATAAAATCTAAGCAAAATTGTTGACATCTCGTGAAAACTTATCCACATACACATTAAGAACACGACTTAAATACTACTATCTTCCTCAATTCAATTAAGAACAAGACTTAAATACTATCCACATACACATTTTTTTTGTCAATGATTGTGTATAATAAAGAAAAAGAGGTTGTACTATCTTTAAACTATTCATCATTTAATATTATAGTTTTTACATTTTCAACGACACAATTTATTAGCGATGAAATTTATATTTTTATTATAATTAAATATAATAAATTTAATCTTTGAAAGTAGGTATAGTTTGATGTATTTTTAGTTATAAAATATTGATAGGCGTGGTTGTGGGTTGTATGGGCAAATGCGATGATTGACTCCATTGGCTTACAAGTGATAAATCAAATGTGTTGGAAAATGGCCAACAAAACACACACTCTCTCCTTATTGCCTTATCATAAACGATTCAATTCCATTTTCTCTTTATATTTTCAAAAAACTTTAGATCAGGTTACTTTCGGAGTTCATCATTAGGTACACTTCAAGGATCAAAGAGATTATCTATAGCATTTTATTTCAATTGTGTATAATTTTTAAAAAAAATATTAATTTCTTAATGATTTTAATAATAAAAAAAATAAAAAAATGAAATGAAACAGTTATTATGAATGAAATAAAGGTAAAGTATATATTAATGAATTTGTAGTCAGAAAAGATAGTTTTGGCAAGTCAGTGTACATGTGAGAAGAATTAAGAAGCATGTGCTAAAAGGTAGGCCATCTCTTGATAACTAAAAGGTTATAAGAGCAAAATATAAAATATTGTGAAACTAAACTATCACATTTCATAACAACTAAACTGAATAATATAAGTAGGAATATCAATTAAAATAGTAGAGTTAAACCGATATGTGTTGCCCTTGCTAAGAGAATGAGTAACTACATTAATTTGTCTCTTAAAAAAACTCCTTATAAAGAGGATATCCTTATTCAATGACTAAAATAAAATGAAGATTTATCGGTCGAAAATGAAAGACTAAAATTTGTATATATAATGTATAATCTTACAATTTACAATTTTTTTTTTATAATATTAATATTGATTTCATAATTTTATCTATCATTGAATTTATCACTCAAACATATCACTTCTAATCTCTAAAATATTTTATTAAATAATTAATTAATGAGAAATATATATTATAAAAAGATTCAAGGTTGTTGTAGAGGAAATAAATTAAAAAAAAAATTAAAATTTGAGAATCATAAATTTGTGTAAAAGATCCAAATTCAGTAAAGATTTAAACTAGATAAAACTCTTATGTATATTAGAACAACAATAAAAATTGACAAATTATAGAGTGCTTTGAGAATAACTATCGAGAGTTGAGTTCTACATAAATAACTAGATTCCTCCAAGATTACAATGTGATGAATTAAAGTTCAAAATTTTTAATTGAGATAAATACTCATATTTAAATGTCTAACATATATTTAATAGAATTAAAAGTGTTCATAGACCATAAAATATAAACACAGATATGGAGATAAGTGAGTGATTTTTTTTAGTCATTTTACTTTCATAATTTATTTTTGGAAGGGCTATTTTGAAGAAAAAGAAGAGGAAGGGGTGTCTAAATAAAAAGGGGTGCGGATGACAATTTCCAATAATTATTGTCATGTTCGAATTGGGCCAACCCACTTATCAATAGTAATTGTGTCCAACCCAATAGACCACAAGGGCCTTTTCCAATTTAAGGTTTATCGATACATGTTTTTTTTTTCTTTTGACAAATGAGGTATATTTTCTGTACCTCACAAAAATATGCTAAAATCATTAGTTATTTACTTTTTATAATTTGGACTCTCTTATTATGATATTCCTCACATTCCTATTATTTTTCCACACGATGTTCACATTTACTTATTTTCCACGTCATCCTCTCCTATTATTTACGATATGATTTGAATTTAATGGTTATATATTAAAAAAAATCACTGATATTCAATAAAAAAAGTCACTATATTTTTATTATATACTATTATTTATAAAATAAATATATAAAAGCGAAGAAATATAGTAAAATAGTTTATTCTTATTGGATATTGGTGTAACACTATTGTATATTTACGGTACATATCCTTAATTCCATACAATTTTACATACCATAAAACCAAAATTTATTCAGTAAAACTTAGATTTGTAATTTCTAGTTTATATTTTTTTTACATTTTTTAAAATTTACAATTTTTGTATCATATTTCAACCATAAAAATATAACAACCATGCTAAAATTATTATAACTTATTTTTTTGACAAATAAAATTATCATATTCTTTTTTCTTGGTTCAAGAGAATGAATTTTAATGGAGGAGATGTAAAAGAAATAAAGACATATTTGGTTCAAAGGAGGGGAGGAAATAAATTTTTAATGATTTGTATTTGGTTTAAGGAGAATTAAATAATTTTAAATGGTTTTTTTAGTTATATAAAGCACTTCCCCTTTCCAATTTCTTTCAAAATAGAGAAATGACAAAATCACCTTAATTAAGGAAGAATTTTACTAAACTCTTAAAATTTAAATCAAACACAAAAACTTACAAATATTTCATCCCCTCTTACTCCAACCAAACACACCCATTGACTTAGGATTCTCTTCCTATCTGTGCATGTATTAGTTCTTACCAACTAATTAATTTGTCTTTGATGTGCCCTCCTCTTGGAAGTTATAAATGTAAATTATGGTTTTTCTATTGTTCCAGATTGAACAAATTATGGTATATGTTTTGGGGATGTAGCTTTATTTCTACTAAGTTTGACTTTAGTTCTCACTATCTCTTTAACTATTGAAAAAGACTTTGGATCTTTTAAAGATTCTTCAATGAATCAAAATATTCTAATGTTACAAGTATTTGAAGTTGATTCCCAAATTGTAGCGTTAGTTATAAATTATTTTAAAATGGACATTTCGAAATATAAGATTATCATTAGTGAATATAGTGATTATTCATATCATATTTTAAAGACACCTAAAAAATGTGGTTAAATTCGAAATGATTGCTCTAAGAATAATATACAAGAGACTAAAGACTTTCTCTTAACACATCTGATACTTGAGAGCAGCGGCGGATGTTGCACAAAATATCGAGGGAGGCAATGAGCGACAAATATTAATTAAAATATTGTAATTGAAATTTTTAAAAGTTATATAGTTTTTTTTAGATTTTCACACAATTCATGCGTAGCAGATAAGTTGAAAAAGTTAGAATTTCAATTCTCACAAGTTTTACAATTTTCACATGTTACACAATTTTCACAATTCATACAAATTTTTAGAATTTCACACAATTCAATCAAATATATTTTCTTCTTAAAAAATGCATCAATTTTCTTATGGTTAAACATAGTGTTACTAATAAAAAAATACACATATTAATTAAAATAATTCACAATTAAAAAATGTATCACACTATATCATATATCAATGGTTAACATGTAAAAGTTTGTTAATAATTAATAGTTGAATTGCTAACTAGGGTGTTAGAGTTTGTTTGTTCGACATTATTTAGTTTATCCTTCGAGGTAGCTTATCTATATAATTTTATTATATTTTATTAATATAAATTCTAAGAAAAAGAGAACAAATTAAACAGAGATTTGAGAAAATAAAGGTACATAAGTGAAGAAGAGAGAGACAAAATACGATATCATTTTCTCAAAAAACATAAAAATTTGATGATATTTTAATAATTGATCACTATTATGCTGGTAATCTATGTTATTATATATATATATATATATATATAAAATAATTGATATTATGTATAAAAAAAAATTAAAATATAAAAGATGTCGTGACACCTACCTGTTCCCGAGAAAATGTGCTAGTGCTTAAGAAATAATAATGTAACTTTTTTTACTGAAGAGTACCAATATAATATAGAAACTAAAATTTGATTTCATTTTCTTTTTAATGGCTACAATAGTATATTAAAACGAATTCACAATACAAGATGTATATGAATGAAAACAAGAGTTATACAAAAACTATGTAATCACAATTCTACCATAACAATGAACAAGTTGCACCAAATTTACAAGATACACCTTAATTCTGAAGTCTCAAACAAGCCAACTGTTGAGAGCACCATGAATTAAAACCATAAGTGAAATTTGTATCATTTGTCATTCAAATAGTACCAAACTTTGAAGAACCATTTCCCCCAATTAAAACCACAAAAACGATGATAATGAGCCTCCACTTCTTTAATCAAGACACAACTAAATCACAACCATCTAAAAAGATCAATCCAAATGCACCCAAAGATTAAATAAACAATAAAATATTGTTGAATAGTCTCTTTCTCACCAAGGAAAATCGAATTGATCAAAACCTTTAGTAATTAAGTTATCCTTAATATGTGAATGTGTGCCTCAAATCATAAAGTTAGTTATGTTTAAGAGTTGTTATAACTACCTTTGGTCAAGTTAGTTATGACAAGGTGGTTATAGTTAGTTAAGCAATGTGCCTTTAAATACTATAGTTGAAAATGCATTGGGTAATCTTTTTGTAATGGGTTAATTTTTTGTTGTAATAGTGAGAGCTGGAAAACTAAGAGAGGCATATGCAATTCATGATTCATAGAAAATTAGAGAAAAAAATATTAAAGGGAGAAAAGAAAGATCGAGAGAAAGGCTAATATTGTTGGTTCATAAACAGTGGTAAATACTAGGAGATCAATCTTGAGAAGGCTTTAATCTTGTAAAGTTTCAATCATTAATAGTGGATTAATCTTGTTTGCTTGTCTGTGACGTATGTATCAACAATTGAGACCGAACACGTAACTTCTTGGTGTTATTCTTCCCTTATCCTTTTTTAATTTTCGTTTGCATTGATAGAGAAAACTGGTTTTAGAAAACTGCATAAAGGAAAACTAGTTTTAGAAAACTACAGAAAGAAAAATTGTTTTAGAAAACTACAGAAAACGGAGAACGATAATCAATCTCCGTTTTCTAGTTTTTTCTAGTTTTCTGGTTTTCTGAACATTATGCCTTTTCATTTTTTCTTCTACAATTGTTTGTCTTTTATTTTGTTGGTTTGATCTTTGTTGCAGATCCCAATATTGTTTTAACAATTGGCGCCGTCTGTGGAAAAATGAGCAACAATGGTTGGAACCACAAAATTCGACATTGAAAAATTCAATGGATCAAATGATTTTGGTCTATGGAAGATAAATATGCATGTTGTTCTAGTACAACAAGGCTTGGTGAATGCGTTGAAGGGTGAATCGGCTCTTCTTGCAACAATGACTACACGAGAAAAGGAAGAACTGATTGAAAAAAGCAAAGAGCATTATCATCTTGTGTCTTGGAGACAAAACTTTGAGGGAAGTTGCAAGGGAACCAATTGCAGCAGCCTTATGGCTTAAACTTCAATCTCTCTACATGACTAAATCAGTTTCAAATAGACTCTTCTTGAAACATCAACCGTTCTCTTTTAAAATGGATGAGGATAAACCAGTTGCAATGCAACTTGCTGATTTTAACAAGATTCTTGATCATTTAGAAAATTTAGAAGTCAAAATAGATGATGAAGACAAAGCTCTGACCTTGCTTAGAGCCCTGCCAAATTCATATGAACATTTCAAGGATGCTATAATGTTTGGAAGAGAACAAACAATTACTCTTGAAGAAGTTCATGCATCCATTCGGACAAAGGAAAGCTATAAAAGAATTGAGTTCAAGAATGATAATCATGTTGAAATTCTGAATGTGATCAGAGGAATAATTGAAAGGAAAAGATCAAATGGAAATAAACAAAGGTCCAATTCAAGGTCAAAATTTGAAGGGAAGTATATATGCTTTCATTGTCACAAGAAAGGACATTTCAAAAAAGATTGTCTCGAAAGAAATGAATCAAGAAACTCTCAAGATTCAGGAAATGTTGCACTTGTTGATGTTGGTTATGAATTTGCAGAGGCATTGATGATTTCAAATTCTGAAGGTGAAAAGAACTGGGTACTAGACTCAGGTTGTACTTTCCACATGTGTCCAAGAAAGGATTATTTTGAATCAATAGATCTTCGTGATGGTGGGGTCGTTCTTCTTGGCAACAACAAAACATATAAAGTCCAAGGCAAATGAACAATCAGATTTAGAATGTTCAACGACAAAGAGTTACTGCTCAATGATGTAAGGTACATACCTGAATTAAAAAGAAATTTGATTTCTGTTGGTATTTTTGACATTTTAGGATATTCCACAAACATAAAAAATGGTATTATGACTATTATTAATAAAGGTGATATCATTGTTAAAGGCATTAAAAGAAATGGCTTGTATATTTTAGAAGGTTCTACTATAATTGCACAAGCTTCAGTTGCTAGCTCTAATTTGCATTCATCTTTTAGAATATGGCATATGAGGTTAGGACATGTAAGTGAAAGAGGCTTAATTGAGTTATCAAAACATAATTTGCTTAATGGTGACAAAATTGAAAAATTGGAATTTTGTGGTCATTATATTCTAAGAAAGTCTAAGAGGGGCAGTTTTGATGTTGGCCAACACAACACCTCTAGACCTTTTGAATATGCTCATTCTGATTTGTGGGGTCCTTCAAGGACAAAAGCTCATGCTAGTTGTTCTTACTTCTTAACCATAATTGATGATTATTCTAGGAAAGTATGGATCTATGTCATTAAAAATAAAAGTGACACTTTTATGAAATTTAAAGAATGGCATATGCAAATTGGAACACAAAAGGAAACTAAGCTGAAGTGTTTAAGAACTGACAATGGCCTGGAGTATCTTTCAGAGCAGTTTAATAAGTATTGCAGGGAATTAGGTATTCAAAGACATAGAACAGTTGCAGGCACCCCTCAACAAAATGGTATTGCTGAAAGGATGAACATAACAATCTTGGAAAGAGTTAGATGTATGATCTTGAGTGCAGGGCTGCCTAAAACATTATGGGGAGAAGTTGTAGTTACAGCAGTGTATTTGATAAATAGACGCCCTTCATAAGCTATTGGATTTAAGACACCAATTGAGATGTGGAATGACAAACCAACAAGCTACTCAAATCTGAAGGTATTTGGTTCCTTAGCATTTGCTCATATAAGGCAAGATAAATTGGATTATAGAGCAATCAAATGTGTTTTCATTGGTTATCCTAAAGGAATAAAAGGTTACAAGTTGTGGAGAATTGATCAAGGTGTGCCCAAATGCATCATATCAAGAGATGTAGTGTTTGATGAAACAAGAATGCCCATGATTGACAAAGAACATTCTCCATTTCAATTATGCAGAAACGCAGAACATTCTCCGTTTTAGAACTGCATCAATGAAGAACATTGCAGAAACGCAGAACATTCTCCATTTCAGTTATGCAGAAACGCATAACATTCTCCGTTTGAATTATGCAGAAATAAAGAACATTGCAGAAATGCAGAATGTTCTCCATTTAGCAGTGCTTCAAACAACAATGAAGAGAGTGCTCAGATTGAGGTGGAGTCACATGGAGATCAAGAGATTAATCATGAAGACGTCATTAATACATCACTTGATGATAATGCTACAACAGAAACAAATTTGGCCAATTACAACTTGGTAAGGGATAGAGAAAGAAGGGTTATCAAGCCTCCAACCAGATATGGTGAAGCAGATTTAATTTGTTATGCTTTAAGTGTTGCTGAAGATCTTCAAAGAGATGAACCAAACAACTACAGGGAAATCATTAATAGTGAAGACAAAGGAGCTTGGATAATAGCAATGAATGAAGAGATGCGGTCACTAGAAAAGAATCAAACCTGGGTTTTGGTTGACATTCCTAAGAGTCAAAGGGTAATTGGATCAAAATGGGTGTTCAAGAGAAAGGAAGACATTCAAGGACAAGTGAAGATAAGGTTCAAAGCAAAGTCAAGTGCAAAAGGATTGCAACTGGGAAGATTTTCGCTGATGCCTTCACCAAATCACTTTCACAAACTAAGTTCAAGCATTGCTTGGACATAGTTGGCTTCGACAAAGAGTAAAGCTGAGGCAATGACAGCAATGTCAATGATTGAATTATTCTGATATTGAGTCAAGGTGGAGAATTATGAATGTGTGCCTCAGATCATAAAGTTAGTTATGTTTAAAAGTTGTTATAACTACCTTTGGCCAAGTTAGTTATGACAAGGTGGTTATAGTTAGTTAAACAATGTGCCTTTAAATACTATAGTTGAAAATGCATTGGGTAATCTTCTTGTAATGGGTTAAAATTTTTGTTGTAATAGTGAGAGCTAGAAAACTAAGAGAGGCATATGCAATTCATGATTCATAGAAAATCAGAGAGAAGAGATTAAAGGGAGAAAAGAAAGATTGAGAGAAAGGCTAGTATTGCTGGTTCATAAACAGTGATAGATACTAGGAGATCAATCTTGAGAAGACTTTAATCTTATAAAGTTTCAATCATTAATAGTGGATTAATCTTGCTTGCTTGCTCGTGACGTAGGTCTCAACAATTGAGATCGAACACGTAAATTCTTGGTGTTATTCTCCCCTTATCTTTCTTTAATTTTCGTTTGCATTGATAGAGAAAATTGGTTTTAGAAAACTGCAGAAAGGAAAACTGCTTTAGAAAACTGCAGAAAACGGAGAACGATAATCAATCTCCGTTTTTTGGTTTTCTGAACATTCTGCGTTTTCGTTTTTTCTTCTGCAATTGTTTTTTTTCTATTTTGTTAGTTTAATCTTTGTTGTAGATCCCAATATTGTTTTAACATAATAGGTAATCATTGAAATAATAACCACCACCCAAAATTGATATTTTTTATGGAACCAATTTTGATAATCCCAGACATATTCATTGAATATGTGTAATATTTGTTGGAGGATGGGTCAAGACTAGATTTGAAAAAGAAGATGAAGGATTAAAAAATAAAAAATAAACTGTTAGTGAGGAGAAAGAGCTCCTACATGAGAATGAAAAAAAACAAAAAAGCACCACTTCTTTTTTCTTGCTTGATAGTCCACAAACTATTTCAAATTCAAATATTTAGTGATATTAAGACTTTATATATCATCTCAGACTTTAGTTGACTTTTACATACAAAATTTGGAAAATTGCGTCATGAAGTTGAATAAAGTGCATTTGTTACATTTGTTTTAGAAAACAATCAATTTTTTAAATAAAATAGTAACTTTTAAATGTTTGTATATGATTATTATAGTTTTTCAAAAAATAAAAATATGAAAAATAATATAAAAACTGATTTTTTGAAGCTTTTAAAAAAAATTATAGTTAAACAATAAACAAACACAAAACAGTTTCTATTTTTTTTAAATCCCTTACCGACTTTTTTTAAACTATGAAATATTAAAAATCAATATTCATCAAACGGGCCTATCTATTGATTAATAACAACTTAATTTATGGGAGTCATTTGTCCAAAGTCAAAAAGCTAACCTTGAAATTTTTTAAATTTTTTGCCGTGAACAAGAGTGATCGCCTAGCACGCCAAGAAATTAAATAATTGAAAATAATTATAAATGAAAATTTATTGAAAGATTTTTTAATAGTTCATTAAAATGATTTTCATAAATTTTTATTATGTTTCATATTATTTATAGAATTTATTACAATGTTTTTTATAATATTTTTTTATTTATATTTTTGTACTATTTTGATAATTTATATTTTTGTATTATTTAGAGAATTTATTAAGACAACAAATCAATTGTGTCACTAATATCTAAGAGAAGTATTGTCAACACTTTATTTCCAACACTTCCTTTAACATTTACTTTTTTATTAGATGAAATTTATATGTATTATACTACTTTATGCGAGGTCTATTTTAAAGATGTGAGTGAGATTCACATTAATTTTATTCAATAGAAAATAAATGTTGAAAAGAAGTATTTTTATCACTTCTCAGTTATATTTTTCAAACTTTTGATTATTTATAATTATATACAAAGATAATTAATAAATAATATGATATAAGTGGTAGATATTTTAGTTCTTTATCCATTCGACCAAAATTTAATCTTAATCGAGCGTATAAAAGAATATATGTTAAAAAATATTAATCCCTTAAATGAATCTCAATTATTTTATTTTAAGAAATTAATTTACATAGTTGTGTTCATAGATAATACCAAATTGTTTATATCTGTAGAACAATATCTCAGTGATCCCCGTTTACAACCGTCGTCATATCCTCGTGTGCAATCGACCTCCCAATCAACCCCACAACACCAATACGCAGCAGAATCGTCTTCATCATCACCTCACATACACGTCGCTATTGAAGTTCCATTTTATAATTCACCACCATCTCAGTATTACGTTCCGTCTGTGCCAGAAATACCAACACCCGGTTATCCGATAGAACATGGGCTTCTCTATAATTTGTTTGGAACTCAGTGCACAACTCCTGAGTCGACTTATGCTGTATTTGATTCAATGTATAATCAACAATCTCAAAATTTAATGGAAGCATGTGGCAGTGGTTCTAATCCATCTACAACTTACATTGAAGAAAATAATCAAAATGACGATGAACCGGAAGAACCGCAACTTGTTCAGAGAGCTAGACGAGTTCGAAGACATCGTACATGTGGGACTGAGGGTCATTTAGGTGGACATCATTGATATAAATTTAATGTATTTTGTTTTTTCAAATTTGATGAATTTTTATTATTAATTTAATGTATTTCATTTGATTTTCAAGTTATCAATATAAATTTCTTTTCATTTAATTGTTATTATTATTTAACTTTTAATATCATTTAGTTTATTTTTTTTTTGAAATTTATAATATAATATACATATATATATTTATTTAATCATTTTAAGTATAATAATTTTAATTAGAAGTATAATAATTATTTATTATAATAATAACAATAATTAAAATATAACATTTATTAATAATTTATTAATTTATTTTTAATTAATTATTAGTATTTTTATTTTTTAAATAATTAAATTAATAATTTAATGTATTTCATTTTATTTTCATGTTATCAATATAGATTTCTTTTCATTTAATTGTTATCATTATTTAATTATTATTATTATTTAATTTATTTAAAAAAAATAATATAATATATATATATATATTTAATCATTTTAATTATAATAATTTTTAATTATACGTTTAATAATTATTTATTATAATAATAATTAAAATATATATTTTATTTATAATTTATTATTGTACTTTATTTTAATTTAATATTAATATTTTATTTTTTAAATAATTAAATTAATAATTGTAATAATAAATTATTTTTTTTTTTAAAAAAAAACAACGAGGTTGGAGGTCGCTTCTCCGGGAAACGACTTCCTATTAACATAAAAAAATTTCCTCTTCAGGAGGTTGCTTCCCCAGGGAACGACTTCCTATTGGAACAGAAAAGTAGGGCATTCAAGGAATTTTGTTTTAGAGTGTGGCATTTTAGGAATAAAAAAATAAAAAAGGAATATTTAAATAAAAAACTCGAAAATAAATGTTGGAAATAGAGTGTTTTTATCACTTCTCAGTTATATTTTTCAAACTTTTGATTATTTATAATTATATACAAAGATAATTAATAAATAATATGATATAAGTGGTAGATATTTTAATTCTTTACCCCATTCGACCAAGATTTAATCTTAATCGAACGTATAAAAGAATATATGTTAAAAAATATTAATTCCTTAAATGAATCTCAATTATTTTAAGAAATTAATTTATATAATTGTGTTCATAGATGATACCTTAATTAATTTGTAAAAAAATATACAGAGATATTTGTATAAAGAGAGATTAAGTTTGATACATTCAAGGTGTGAAATTTGTTATTCTATTAACAATCACAAACCTCCTTTTGATGATTTTTTTATTAAAAAATATTATGGTGAAAGGATGGTACCTCATATTATCTTATCTGCATATTTCAATTACATTTAAAAAGATTTGCTCTTAATTATCACAATATTAAAGTCTTAATAATTAATACATCTAATAATTTAAATGTAGACTTATATTCATGGATAATTTTTTTAAAGGAAATTTATATTATAGTATTGCGTATAATTTGGATGAGAAAAGAAAATCAAAGTAAACTAAGCCAGCTCCAAAGTCTTTGTTGGATCACCCCACATTCCCACTTTCTCTCAAATATTTGACCATCTCTCTTCATAAATAGAAGAAGAAAAAAAGGCTTTATCCTTGAAGAGTGAGCTAAATTAACCCTCTTCATATGATGCACATAGAGAGCTACTACGAAGCAGCTAGGCCTAATTATGATACAAGGTCCAATAGTATTTCCTATGCACAATCTCAAATGGGTCCTAACAATAAGGACTTGAAATTGAAGAAAAGGAAAAACATTTATTCAAGATCTTCAATTTCCAAGTCTTGGAGCTTTGCTGATGATTCTGAATTTCAAAGGAAGAAAAGGGTTGCTAGCTACAAAATGTATTCTGTCGAAGGAAAGGTGAAAGGTTCCTTGAAGAAGAGCTTCAAGTGGCTGAAGGATAGGTACTTGTATGTGGTTTATGGCTTGTAGTGATTGTTAACAAAATTTTACTTTTCTCTTAATTGGTAGTGAAATATGTTCTACATATTGTTAATTGTCATGTTTTATGATGATTATTGTGGATTAAATATTTAAATCTTGTTTAATATATCATGTGTGTAATGCTATTTTCATTTTCATCTATTGAAAATCTTTGTAATCTTACAAGCTTGCGTTTATAAAATGATAAATTTCATAAAATTAAAATAATTTTTTTTACTAATAGCGGAGCTTTACAACTTTTATTAAGGGATGATTACCATTATAACATATAAATTATATATAAACCAAAAGCAAGAGAACCACTCCACCACTTTAGTATTTAAAGTACTAGGAGAATCATATAATATATATATAAAATATATATTACATAAATATTTAAAATAATGTATCTATTTATTAAATATTAAAAAATATTGGAGTGACCATAGTCATCTTTATCCTAGAGAAGATACGCCCGTGTTCATGACTTAATTTAAATTTGAGATAAAAAGTGGCAAGTACATATGACAATTTTATGAACTTTAAAGATTTTATATATTTATGTGCTATATAGACTTGCAAACAAGCTAGTAAATGAGAATCACTTGAGCACATATAAAAATGGACCCAAATGTCCCGTTTCAATGCAAATTTTATCATTTTCTCCTTTTGCTATAAATTGTATATTTAAACTCTCATGACCTAAGTATGTTATTAGAGATTATGAAAATCTAAGTTTATAAAGAGAAAACAAGTTTAATCTCCCAATCATCTGTAACAAATGATCTCTTTAAAAGTATTCGTACAATATCTTTTAAAAAAATAAAAATAAAATTATATTATAGAACATCTTTTAATGTATTCCAAAATTTATAAAAAAAATAAAAAATAAAATAATTTGAATTTTTTAATACGTATTTCACCATCTAATAACCGTCTTAAGTTTTCGAATTATAACCACAATAAAATTAAATAGCAAAATGTCGTTGTTTTAAAAAAAAACAACTTACCATATAATTTGATTTATTTATATTTTATCGATAAAAGAATTCAAATCGAAATTATTATAAGTTGAAGGTTCAACCATTTGTATCCATTAGTGAATTTGGGCAATTTTAAGCCAAATAGAAATAGTGGCTGGAGTGTTTTTTCTCAACGTCTAAATGCAACATGCAGAGGAAAGTATAAAAAATGAACTTCTTTTGAGCAATTATATTTAGTCAATTTTTATATTTGACTAAATATACCATACATCTTTTAAATCCTTATATATTGTTTCCATTATAGAATATAAAATGGATTAAATATAATATAATTTTTAAAAATGTATCCTTATAAATTTTTTACCATCATATCATATTAAAAAAAACATTAGTTATTTTTTGTTAAAAATACCACTATTTACTAGTATCTCGACATAATATTTATTAATTAAAAAATTTAGAACATATTAACTAATTAATTTCACATCAACAAAAAGAAAAAAAATTCAGTCAAAAAAGAATTAATTATTTCAATAAAATATAACTATTTTTGGTACTAAAATATAAGATAATTTAATTAGAAAAAGATAATCTAATAAAATAATTTATCGTGCATCAACAGAAAAAAAAATTAATAAAAAAAAAATTCAATTGTGAAATTTGTTACGTTTTTTTTACTTAATTTAATCCAATCCAACCACTGACTACAAAGTAATTAATAATAAATGACGTCAAAAAAGTAATTAACAATTAATGAGTATTAAAAAAATAAATAATAGGTTGCTCTAGTAACTTGTGAAGCAACAAGGAACAGATTGTGAAAGAGAGAGAGAGAGAGCAACAAATCATAGAATAGAATCAACGTCGACGCTGCAACACACAAATAATTTTTTTCAACATTTTCAAACAGTGTCATGTGGGAATCGATTCTATTAACGGTGGCTGCAACCGCCGGAAACAACATCGGAAAAATCCTTCAGAAAAAAGGCACTATCATTCTCCCTCCTCTCTCCTTCAAGTTCAAAGTAAAGTTTTTTCCTTTTCATTTTTTTTTGTAATGTTCACGTTTCGATTCTCATTAAAGATCTCATCTTTTTTGTTAACATTATCATTTGAAGCATATGGGTCTGTTTTAAATTAGTAATTATTGTTCGTTTGTGGTCAAATTTAACATTTTTTCATGCATGTGTAGGATTTGAATGAGAATAAGAAAATGAGTTAATTTTTGAATGAGAAAATGTTATGTGGATATGAATTCACTGTTTGATTCATATCTCATTGTGTTTGCAGGTTATTAGGGCTTATGCTTTGAACAAAACTTGGTTGATAGGTTTTCTGATGGATATATTTGGGGCATTATTGATGTTAAGGGCTTTGTCTCTGGCTCCAGTAAGTGATATATATTCCATGTCTATGTGATGAAGATAAAGCTTTGAAAAATCAATTCAAAGGGGGATTCCTATACCCTTTACCAATTAGCTTGCTCTTTTAGGGTATGTTTGGATGGAGGATTTGGGAGGGGAGGAAAGGGCTTGTTTTTATTTTTTAATTGAAGGAAGCTATAGAATGTTTCTGAAAATAAATCAAGTGTGATTTCATTTTTTATATGATCATATATCATGTTATTCTTTCAATTTTTTTACAAATATCATATATATATCAAATATTGACTTAGCTCTCCAAAACCCTCATCCAAACATACCCTTAGTGTTTTGCTTAGGTTTTTGACATTGGTGATCCTGGTGGTTTTTCTTTTCTCAAGTATAGGTCTCTGTCATTCAACCAGTTTCTGGCTGTGGACTAGCGATTTTGTCGATCTTTTCTCATTTTTATCTCAAGGAAATCATGAATGCTGTTGATTGGGTTGGCATTACCTTGGCAGGTTTTGGCACAATAGGTAATGTAAGTTTTTAATTACCAGTGTATTGTGTTTACCCGAGATTACTTTGGAACTTGAGAAGGCATGGTTAAGTATTAGAAAGAAAGTATGTTAAAATCAGGAAACAAAAGTTGTGTTATGCGACACTGTGACAATTTATTTTGTTGATTATGATGAGAATAATGAATTTTATAGCTGTTCATATAGTTCAGAATTTGGATCTTCATATAAATGTGATTCATTTGTCTGTAATTCAGTTTACTATTGTGTTGAACCTGTGTGTCTGAGCATCTAAGTAATGGACTGAAATTTTCTGTTGTTTTTCTCATCTTTTATTATCTGGCTTCTAAGAAAAATAACTTTGCCCTGCAATGTCATTGTATTAAGATGTATGATTTTGTATTTGTGTGACACACTGACACTGTTGGTTAACTATTATATGTTTATCTATATTTACTATTTAGGAGTTGGTGCTGGAGGGGAGGAACAAGAGGCGGCCGCTCTATCTATTTTTCACATCCCATGGCTGGCATTTGTTGTTTTCATCTTGTTTGTAGGTACCTTGTCTCATGAATCAACTTAATTTATAGTTTTGTGCTTCTATGGTCATAGATATTTCGCATTCATAAGTATGGTGGCAGTCCCTTGATTTTACTATAGTAACTGTTATCTGAGAAAATGCTTAACGTCCTTGTTGAAGAAAAAATGGTGGCGTTCCTTTATTAACTTGGGAGTCCATGCACGGAGTGCCGGTCAAACTCCAAAGTCATATTTGGCCTTGAATCTGGTTCATATAAATGCTAGGTATCTTGCTTAACAGTAGCAGTGTTGTCAATCACAAATCATGAAAATTAGTAGTTTGTTCAAAATCAGCTATGCTACAGTGTTGTGGTGCCGTTATAGTCACCATTTGACAACATTTTGTACTAAATAGTGTATGTGGAATAATAGCGATTTGTTCAAATTCTACTACGTTATAGTGCTATAGTGTTGCTATAGCTGCTATTTGACAACACTGAACAATAGCATATAATTAATACATGAAGTTGTATATGTTGAGGTTATAGTTGTTAGCAAAATTAAAAAAGCCTCGTCCAGTTACTTGGTTATCTGTTTTCTCACTTATGTTTATGTGAATGTTATTTTTCCCTGAATCTGTAGCATATAGATTGCCTTTTCATTTGTCATCTGTAACAGTTTCGTATAATCAAGGCAAAGAGTATATATGTCTTCAAAACATGATTATTATTTTAATAGCATTCATTCTATATTGTAGAAATCTGTATTTCTCTGACATCCTCAAATGAATATTAATTTTTCCCATGGGTTTTGAATCTATGTATGTCATTTATCACCAAATTCCTTTTGAAGTCAATGGGAAGGCATTTACTGGTCTCTTGAAATGCCTTAAATGTGCGCTCTATGCATGTCATTTCATTAACCTGTGAGAATTGTATATGAGTATTGGTTGCAATACTTATTGATGATAGTTTTTTATAGGCTTTAGCAACTTCTCTCTAGAAATTAGTGAGTTCTCACCAATGTAACAAAATGATAATACTATCACCTAAGCATTTTTATTATTTTAATTGTTATAAACACTTGTCCTGTTGTACAGATACTGCTTAATGGATGGCTTCAAATATACAAGCGTCAGCGAAGAGAACAAGAGATGGTAATTCATTTTTAAGTTTGCTGAAATACCTTCAAATTTATGTGTGTTTTCATAATAAACACCCCACATTAGGAACTTAGTGAGCTATGTTTTATTGTTCTTCTGTTGACATTTTTGTTTTACAGATGGAATACGATGTTGTTGAAGAAATCATTTATGGCTTGGAATCCGGTATTTTGTTTGGGTACTTTTGCTTTCCTTTCTACTCTTTTTCTGCATTCAGTTCTGATACATGTCATTTTTTCATATACCTCAACTCCTTAATAAGAGCTTGAGTATTATTGATAATAACTTGATATTATTCATCAGCAAGTTTTGATAGTTAAGTTTTAAGGTAGTTTATTAGTATAAAGTTATGCCATGTTACAAACAATTTATGTGATGATGGTAATACTTTTTTCTCCTTGAAGATTAAGCTTAGCTTAACTAGAATTGTCCATTTATATGGGGGTTACTGTTTTCTTTGGCAATGAACAAAATTTGATTATATGTCTGAGTTTATTTTAAATCCTGTATGCAGGATGTCATCTGTAATATCAAAGATGGGATTTCTATTCCTTGAGCAAGGTTTTCCCAAGCTGCTGGTTCCTATATGCATCATGATCAGTGTTTTTTTTAGTGGTATCGGTTTTTACTACCAGGTATTCTGAGTCCAATTTTACCTGATCTAGTTTTGTGAAAACTGTTGTTGCACCTTTCACACTGCCAAGTCACTTTCCAAGTTCCACATCACCAATTTTGGATAAACCTCTTTAATGAATTAATATTTTTCTTCCACACTCTGCAGACACGCGGTTTAAAGCATGGGAGGGCTATTATAGTTTCTACATGTGCAGCCGTGGCATCAATTTTGACTGGTGTACTTGCTGGGATGCTTGCTTTGGGTGAGCGACTTCCATCTGCACCGAAAGCTCGTCTAGCACTACTTCTTGGATGGTAATTTAAGATGTTATGCTTCGTCTTTTATGGCTTTTTTGCTCTTTTTTTAAAATAAAGTTAAAGGCCAAATTAAGCTTCAACCGTTCTTGTATTTGTTTTTTAAACGCATGCACACACACCAAAGAGACTCAGGACTTGCTCTATTCAGGCCTTCTGCTATAGTATACACTATACAAGTTGGACTTTTAGGATGATATTGTCCATAATATTCATGGAAAAATGAGAAATATCTCATCTGGTGCAAGGATAAAATCTCTTGAACCCAAAATCAAGAATTCAAACTGATGGCTCTCATCTAGCATAAAACAATCTATTCATTAGTTTATTTTAAAAAAAAAATGTTTACAACTGGAATCTTCTTACAAATATAAAAAATATCTCTATTCCTTCAAATAGAGAATACTGTTGGCATTTTATGAAATAAAATTATAAAAAATCAAAAGCCCCTTATGGGATTTGAACTGATGACTTACTCCTTACCATGTCACATTGATACCTCTTTCCATATGATGAATGAGGTTACATGATGTATTCAAATATTTGGCAACTTTCATACAATGTTGTTGAATAGTGGCGGTAGCGGTGCTATAGAGATATAGAGAAGCGGATTTTGATGAATCTGCTATGAAAACGACAATGCTATCCTAGTTTCACTATTTGGGCAATAAGTAATCCTTTCAATATGTAAACTGTGATTTTCCTCCATTCCCTCTTTTATTTGTGTGCGGCATGAGTTTTTTATATATAATTGACTTATTTCAACCACTATGCGACTTTGGCTATTTGCCCGCAATGTTAGTATTTGTTATTTCACATAGCAGATTTTTGGCCTTCCGCTGTTTTTCTCAATCTGCTTTTGATAACACTGATTTCATCTATTTTGTTGTGCGAGTCTTTCTGTTGGTTGGCAAATAACTTTATCTAGAGAGTAGAGAGTATAAATTAAAAACATACATTTAGTCTAGTTTGGTAGAATCCAATCTGGTCATTCTTGTTTCACCAAAGAGATGAAAATGTTCATGTTTTTATGTCAGAAATAAGGTCATACTTATGAAACATTATTTTTGCAGGCTACTTATAATTGTGGGTGTGATTTTGCTCGTTGGTTCCACACGGCTGGTGAGACTCCTTGCATGTACTTCGCGACGAAAAAGAAGCAACGTCGAGAAGAATTATGGCCCTAGAAGATCCACTTCTTCCCGCACAAGGGAGCCAAGTCCTAGTGCTGTCATTCAAGCGGCAACATTAAATCATCTCCTATCATCATCTTCCAAAGAAAAAGCTTGACTTGACAAGAGCTGGAAAATGTTCCTTCTTCTCCTTCACAAGATTTCTAAGCATTAAGCTGCTAAGGCCATGGTGTATGCTGTATATGTAAGTGGTTGCTTCGTCAGAGGGCGTGACATTTTTTCTGGAATCATACCTTCTGGATCATAGTTTGGATGAAGTATCTGTTAGCTTTCTGATGCTATCTTGTAAAATCTATTCCTGAACTTTCACTATGTTGGCCTTTGATGATTGTATATGACAGTGATGGTGACATACCAACACACATAATTTTTTTTTGGTTGGAAACTAATTTTAATAATCAACAGTTTATTCCTGTTGTGCAGTAGTGATCTTTGAATATAGGTGTTGCTTGTGTTGGAATAATGTCCTAAGGGTGCACTTCATCCTCCAGAGATATCATTGAGGCAAAAGAATTGATTCTAGCAGAATGCTTCAAAATATACATTTTGAAAGTAAAGATTCTTATCTTGTTAGGTACATTAGGGAGTGGATAATATAGAAGTTGAGTAATTATTGAATTCAAAAATGTTATAATCAAAGTGTGGTTTGGAAACACTGATTTTACGGTTCACAGTATGGCACCACCGTGCTCCACAACTTGTGAGGACTGTGCTTGAAATCCTTGTAATTTGTTTTCAAACACATTGAAAAACATCTAGGAAAAATGATAATTGATCTTTCATAAAATGTTTAGAAATTTTGGAGAAGATATTTGTCATTTCTAAATTATGATAAGGAAAAAATGAACAGAAGATGGCCCTTTTAGAAAGTAACAGCTTTCTCCATTATGCAGAAATTAATGATTTAACTAACCGGTCCACCACAACAATGATGCCAATACTATGTAATGACAAGATGCAAAACAAGCTCAACCGCTGATAATTAGAGGCACCATGAGACTAGTGTGCAGTGACTGAGAAATGTGAGGGTCCTACTATAAAAAGTTCCCTGATAATTCATGTCTAACTATCTTGCACACATGTCACCCTCAAATATGGCCTACTTGCACTAGAAAGCGTCACATTTGTCAGCTAGACTACTAATTCCGAAAATGTTTCTGCACATAAGTGTACTATTCTGTAGTTGGTGTTCCACCAAATATATATGGTTGATGTATCAACAAGGTATCATGTGAATTCACTGATTTATACTTTCACTTCGAGAATCATGGCACCAAGGTAGTTTTTTAAACCTCATACAGGATAGTTTTCCATGGAGCAACTATCGTATTCTAAGTAATTATGATTGCTACATGCATATGATTTTAAATTGCAGTCTACAATTGTGTTTAAATTTACAACATCAAGATTTTTACGGTCACTGTAGCTGCATCACATCATGTCATCAAGTTTGCAATCGTGACACATTAATTACATCTATATGTAATTTTTGCGATATTAAAGATTGTGATGTAATGAGGCTTGCAAAACCTTAGATTGTCCATATGATTCACCTGTATTGTATAATCTGATCACAAAATAGAGGAACCACCTCAGTAAATATCGGAGGAATTTGCCTTACTAAAATTCCGATAAACTCTATTTTTCATATCATATCAGTATTGTCCTCAAAAGTTAAAATTTCTGAATTCACTGTTTGTCATCTCATTTTATTTGAATATATTTTTCCCTTTGAATTGTGTTAACAATCTGAATTTGACTGTCTTACAGTGTCTCGATCGACCAATAAATAAAATGAAGCAAAAACAGCAAACCACATATACCATCCCTTCATAAAATCCAACACATAGTAACAAACAACATTTGGCCCCACCGACAGCAATTCTTGTATACATTTCAAGTTATGGAGAATCACATCAGAAGACAAATTTAAAAAAAAAAATCTTCCACCAACCAATCGAAATTTCATTCTGCATTTTCTTGTCCTGGATAATTACCTAATTGCTTCATCTGCCAGCTCTCATGAGGGGCTACATGCTCATGGGAAGGAGAGTAGTGCTGCAAAACGATCAAATCAGACTTTAGTCTTGTAATTAACAAAATCACAGATTAATGTAAATAACATTTGGAACTTTGTTATGATATGACTATCTGTTTTAGTTTGAAACTGGAATGCATTTCTGATACAGGTTTACAATTACCAGAAAAACAGTAAAGTTCTATTTAACAACCATCACACCACAAAGTTACTAATAGGAGATAAAACATGAGCTACAATCTACTTTCATGACAATATAACTATGTAGCACCGACACTTCAAATTGAAGGTGTGTCTGGTGTCTGACATGACACCGACTCATGTAGTTACATTCAATTTCTTCTATTTTATTATTATCGGTACCAATATGTCAGTATTGTGTCAGGTGTCTATGTCTAATCAGTATCAATGTTAGTGCTCCATAGCTTGATACTCTTATGTACATGATCAATTTTAGTTATTGAATGCTTTAACTGATTTTTTTTTCCTTTAGTTAGTAAAGCAATCCATCATTCGTCTATTTGGACTTACCAATTGCATGCACGCATTTTCTAATGTTTCCTTTCACATAATAAAGTAAAATTAAAAAATGGCTAGCCATAGTTAGTTAAACCTCCATCTCCATCATAAGTTCTTTGGCTGATGAAGCTGAGACAACTATATTCCGAGCACCGGGCTTAATGAACCCTTCTTCAACACCATTGTCAAATAATGCAAGCAAAAAGTTATAGTAACCATCAACATTCAATAGGCCAACCTGTGCAGGAAGATATTTGGGTTAACATATGATTACAATAGTATACCAATGATTTTATCCAACAAAGTAACAGCATAAGGTTACCGGCTTTTTATGAATTCCAAGTTGGGCCCAAGTTATCATCTCCAGAAGCTCTTCCATAGTTCCATATCCTCCTAATTATGAGTATAGAGTGGAGGGTATAAAAAAAGGGTAACAGTCAACATTATATGTTTATTAGAGCAATCCAGTAGACCAAAAATAAAAGCAAATTTCAGTAAATAAAAGAAAATCTTTCTTCTGATCTTTCTTTAGCACTTCCTGCGTCTCATATTAAGTGTCGTTTTTGTTTAGGGTTATGCACACTTCATAAGAAAATCATTGAGTGTATTAATTTTTATAATAAAATAAATTTCATTTACTAAATTGTCCTTATTAATAATTAGTTAGTAGAAGTAGTTAGGTGGATTGATACTACTAATAAGGATATATAACTGGGAAAAACAATTAATACTTTATTCAAAATGACAAATAAAACCGGACAAACAAATATTCAAAATGTGACGGTTAATATATGACAAAAGGAGTAGCATTCACATGTAATAAGACACGCTCATTATTATTTTTAAGACTATTTTGAGAGTTATTCAGATAAACTACCAGGGAGTGCAATAAATGCATCAGCTTCTTGAGCCATTGCAGCTTTTCTCTCATGCATATCTGAAACAATTCTTACTTCACCAACTGTTTCACCAGATATCTGTATAAAATAAAGACCAATTACAACATACTAAAATGAAAGTTTCTACATGGAAAGAACAGTACAAATTATTTCCATGACAGAGGAACTACTATCATAAAGGAAATAACCAATTTTCTCCCAAACAAGTCACTATCAGAAGTAAGAAATGAAGTTCCAATAAGATAATGCTATGCAAAACTTAGTACACAATATAATAAATTTCTTTGGCTCAAATTCAGATTTTTTTTTCCTCACAAAGACTATATGTTTGATTGTCAAATCATAAAAACCTGAATCCTGAGAACAAACTAATATCAAGCAAGAACAGATTCACTCCTGAGGAACAAATTCAAAGTATGTAGAATGAAAAAGAACAAAATAAGTATCAATATAACAGTAGTAGCACAAATACCTCATGAGGCATGAGAGCTTTTGGAATAATCCTGTAAATGTAGAGATGTACATATGAGGGCGAAAAAAAGAAAAAAAAAGGAATCAATAACAACACAAAGGTTATACACAGTGATGAATCAATAACAATACAAAGCTTACAGTGAATGAATAGAGTATAAAACATTGTTCTTCATTTAGGCATACCCGAGAACATGGCAGCCACCATTATACATTTTCTGAGATATTAAGCCCATCAGTCCAACACTTCCTCCACCATACACCAAGTCTATGTTCCTTTTAACCTGAAATTTATAACATAAAATAAAACCACAAAAACACATAAAAAACAACATTGAACCTCAATCAATGATTCTGTTCACATAATCTATTGAAAAATAACAAAGAACCAAAGTCACCAACATATATCTATAAAAGAAACAAATTAAGAACACAAGCACATTCAACACATAGTTAAGGTCATCTACATGTGACAAAGTGAAAAGAACAGTGTATTTATTATTGATGACACTAACAATCCAGAGCAATAAATGCATTTACAAAAAAAGTTGTTAGATAAAAAAAAACAAATATTCTCTGACAAAAGTATACCTACCCAGATACCCTTTTTATGAAAAAAGATGATTTTTTTTTTTATTTTTAAAAAAGACAAATATTGAGAAATTTGTAATAGAGTACTAATGAAAGTCTCTGACCAGTTCATTGGCTAATTCAATGGCGGCGTCACTGAAAACTTGTCGGTTGCCGGAGTTGCTGCCGCAGAAGACACATACCCTTTTGAACTTCTTGCTGCTTTGCTCCATTCAAAATCGATTCTTTTTTTCTTTTTCTCTTTCTGGTTTATGATGATTTTCTTTATAAGCTGAAAAATAAAAAACAAAACCAATGGAACAATAACGCGGCGTTATATATAATATATATAGAGTTAAATTAAAATGATGATGTTTTGTACCCAAAAATATTAAAATGACGATGTAGTTTTTTTTATGACAAAAAGATGATGATGTGTTGTATTATTAAAAATGAAAAATATATATTATTTTGGAATTTTTATTTTGTGGATGAGGTACTTTTTTTATAAATTGTGAATCATACGTTTGTATTGACTTTCTACTTACAAATGTCATTTCTTCCAATTTTATTTTTGATATATATATATATATATATATATATATATATATATATATTTATATAAAGTTTTTTTATATATTTATACAAAGATAAATTAA